>NW_025883632.1:0-2807 GCF_002878395.1 Capsicum annuum
AGAGTTACCCATAATCACTCAAAATTAAGCAATTCATAATATGATGGTTACAAAAATCAAATTACTCTCACTCTAACAACGAATTCACAATTTACATACAATGAACCATAGGATTTCCCTTAGTGTAATGCTCCACTAATATAGGAATGTAAAGCTTAGGATTAATTAGGATTTTCCTGGATTGTAATAAGGTTAAGGGGCGGGTAGGAACTATTTTGACCAAAAATAGTGACTAACCTATCTAAGCTCTTTAATACACTACATTATTTATTTAAAGATACTCTCCAAACCAATTTACACCTTTTTTATCCACCCATATCTTTTGTTTTTGCCCCATCTCTTTTAAGCATTTTCACAAACACATGGTGGGCATATTGTTTATTCCTTCCAGATCCATTTTTTTTCTTTTTCACAACCATGGAAACATTTCTAACACCATGTACATTACTCCCAACTAGAACACGTCAAATATAAATACCAATAACTCTTACCTCAGGGCATCAATTTCACCTCTTTGTTCTTCAATTTTACTCTCCTAACTCAATTAATTTTTCATTAAAGCACTTAGGATCCCTTTTGGATCAAATTATGATTTATCAAAGGAGGGATTAGGATAATTATGTGGCTACCAAAGAAAAGGCTAAAGGCTCAATGGGGATTAACTAGGATAATGCATAAATGGTAGGATAACTAGAAGGTATAAAATAAGGCTATCAAAGAAATGCCTAAATCATCTCCTAAATCCACACTCTTTATTTCGCTTTACACACACACCGGGAATGTTCTAGACATCACATGAAACAAGGAATATATAAAAAACCTTACACGCACACGACACATGCTCAACTCAATAGGATAATCATAAACTCCCAACCAACAATAGCATGAATTCAAATATACGTGACAAATAAAAGAGTCATAATCATGAGCCTAAGAGTCTTATAAAGTAGCAATTCACTCAATCAACATTCTTTTACAAACAAGTCCACTTGCATCACGTAATCAAAAATAGCACCAAGAAGACTACCTCGCACAAATTTTTTTAAATTGAGCCAAAATTTGGGAATTTCCCCACCCCACACTTAAAAATTTACTTGGTCCCTAAAGTAAAATTTTAAATTAAGATATAGAAATACTATCTGAGGTCTCTAGGCCTAGCTAATAGTGTTTTTTTTTGCATATATGGGATCCAAGGAACCCCACATTTAGTCATTGCCATGCTCTTTAGCTCAGGTTTCCATTACTCAGACTTTCCATCAACCTGTGAATTAATAAAAAACAAAAACTATGTGAAATAAAGACTAAAAAAAACTAAAAATAAAACATACTTAGCTTGGGTTGCCTCCCAAGAAACACCTAATTTGGTGTCGCAGCACGACCCATATTAACTTTTTCCTCCACCATGAGAATATAAATTTTACCTCTAACATCGTATTCATCTTTTTGCCTCAATCATAGGGAGGTGGTACAAAGATTAAAGAATCGAGTAATGAATCATGCATTGTAAACTACTCGGCCCTAAAATGGGGTGCGTTTTATATTGCTTAACCAGTGCAAAATAAAGAATAAAGGATTCTTATTCCTTATCTTCACACTCTTCCACTATTTGAAATAATTCCATAAACAAGACATCATCAAAACATAATGTAGAAAAGTGCTTTGAATAAGGCCCAACAAATCCTGCCCAACAAATCCTACTTCTAAATTTACATAATCTACTACACACTCACTCTCATTCAGCTTCTCAATTTCAGTCTTAAGATAAAGATGACAACTGAGTGGCGGTGATTGTTGTGTTTTTCTATGCCTCTATGGAGATGGTGGTGATGGTATTTTGTAAACCTCCTTAGTTGTTTGTTAAGAATTACCTATTAAAATGACTGAATTAGGATTAAAAAGACACATATCTGCAGAGTGATATAAATTTCCCCAAGTCAAACACCAACTTGTAATCTCCTACACAGGTAAAAAACAAGCAGGTCCCCTCCAAACGCTTGGATTAAAATCTGGACAAAAAGCCTCATGGTAGGGTCCTCCATAATGATGACAAGAATCATCATCCCTCGAAAACCATCTATCCAAGAAAGACATCTCAAGAAGAGTGTGAGAAAAATAGAAATAAGTGAAAATAAAAGAAACTAAAAAAAATAGAAAAACTAAAAATAAGATAAGTGCCTAGTTACAAGTCTCCGGCAACGGCGCCAAAATTTTGACAGCGCCCAAGCGCACATGCAAGTGTATATGGTATTATCAAGTAGTAAAGTGGCCTTCAAGAAAGCCCAAGTATCGATCTCTCAGGGACTTGTGTTCATCAACTATCCAATTCTAGTTTAACTAATTAAGGAAAGTAGCAAATAGACTTTTAGAATTGTAATTTAAAAATAAGCTAAACTAATACGGAAAAGTAATGACGTAGGACAATCAATGGACAGAAACCCAGGGTTAAAACTTAAGAACAATCATACTACTCTATTGAACTTTATTCGTCAATTCGCTTATCTTGATTGTTGATTCGTAGGGTTAATTGCATAATCATGGTCTCCCGACCTCTAATCAGTTACCTTAAATGGACATTACAACTACATCATTGAGTGGGGATGTAATAATCCAATTATGTGTTTTAAAGCTATCATCCTACGTTGAATCAAGTAAGGAATCTAAGTACATTCCTGTATTAGATGCTAATTCAAATTCTTTATTTAATAAAGGAATAAAAATTATACATTGTTTATTCCCATATTCTATTTCCCTATTCCCTCTCCCAAGAACAAAAGGTTGACAATTGATATATTATTAGGGTAGCTAAT
>NW_025883633.1:0-17099 GCF_002878395.1 Capsicum annuum
AGCTCCTGCTATGCGCGGGGCCCAGGGAAGGCCAAACCATAAGGGTTTATTGTACCAGTCTTACCTTGCATTACTTTACTGCAAGAGGCTGTTTCCACAGCTTGAACCCGTGACCTCCAGGTCACATGGCAGCAACTCTACCTTGCATTGAATGTAGAAGGATAACTAACAGATTTCCATTGGTCTTGCATTGAATGTAGAAGGATAACTAACATTTCCATTGGTCCTCCTTTAAATTTCTCACAAAAATGAACTTTTGGAGAACAAATTTTAAAAGCAAAGCTTAATGTAAGAAAAAGATAAAAGAGTACCAACCTTCCTACACTGCTGGTCTCCCGGAAAAAGAGAGCAGCAAAACATCTCTCTCGGGTCGTTGTCAAGTGGTGGGGATGATTGAAAAAGAACACTGCCATAGATATGACTTGAGGAAACCTGAAAACAGAGTGGTGGTGGTTCCACATGAGAAACCTGTACGAATATAACCTACTTGTGTCCAATTGAACTATGAGCTGAAGTCTTTTACTTTCATTTGGGCCATGGCATCTAGTATGAAACATTTTCTCACAGCCCAAATTGTGAACAGATTTAGAGAAAATGTCACTTTAATATGCTGGAGCTAAAAAATAGCAAGATAGCCCTAGTGGCTAATAGTTTGACCTTCCTTTCCAGGAAGTTGGAACTAGGCTTTATATTATATGATCAACAGAAATTCACGTAAGACCCACCGTGTACAAAAAAACAAAGTTACCACTTGACCAATTTAGGACTTCAGATTCATAAAAGAAGCCCAACTTTCCTGGCTGACGTTGTCGCTCCTAACAACAAAACAAATATAACCTGATGTCACAGTTGTTCATCAACCACAAAACTAAAAATCAGTGGAATATATTACAGGCCAAACCTTCAGAGGGTGACTAGTGGTCTTGCATAAAACTTCTGTTCCAGGACCAGAGTTAACATTAAGCTGTATCTTTTCTTTTTTAGAGATCTTTTTTCCAGCTGGAGTGACGAAGTCCGGGAAACTAAAGGGTACATCCAGGGTTAACTGGCCATTGCAATATAATAACTTCTGAGACCATCTAATCGTGACAGAGATGTTGGTTCCACCATCCACCTAAAGAGGTAAGAGTACATCATTAAAAATGAACAACAATGAGGAAGACAGTGGCTTATATAGGATACCGCGATAAACTTGCCTGTGGTATAGTAAGGGTAAAAATGTGGGGATTCAGAAAGCATCCATCTTCAATTTTGGCTACCTTTTCTGTTTCTGTTTCATCATCCAAGGTAACTATTTTAGTGCTGTAAGATTTCCTAGGTAACTCAACCTCGACACCTAGAATTGAACCCTGTTAGCCAAATAATTCATCACTTTAGAACAAACTATCAGCAATGTTTCACTTTTGTGAAACAAAAACACGAGATGGGGAGGATTCAGCATCTAACATAAGCAGAAAATGTATATCTTTTATAACGAATAAGAAGCAAAATTTTAATGAGACAACAGTTGAGATCAACGTCATGCTGACAACATATTTAATGGGACACAGTTGATCAGATCTTTGTCAAGCTGTCAACTCCCATGTCATGAAAGTACCAATCGATCATCAACAACTCCCATTTCCCAAATTAGCTGGGTCAGCTATACGAATCCTCTATTGTCCATTCTGCGCTGCTCATGTCCGTTTCATTTCTCTGAATCTCACACTTACCCTTATAACAAACATACCTCCACCTGACAAGCACAGGGCCTAATCTAAATATTATAAAAATAGCAAAGCCTTAATCCCAACTAGTTTGTGTCGTTTGCTTCACATCATAAAAGCGCCAAATGGATAAAAGTATGTCCATTTCTACTCACAACAAAAAGATGAAAAGGGATCTCCTTCAACCGAAAAAAGAACACATGAGAAGAAAGAAGAAACACCACCATTCTTCGTAACCATTAATAGAGAGACGGAATGGGCAAAATACCCATAAAGCTAGACAAGCTATATCTCCTCATCGTGTGAAATTTTATGTTTGGCTACAAAATTCTTCGAGGAATTTTCCCTCATCGTGTAATAATTTTTTCTTCCTAGTTTTGAAAAAACTTGCTCGCCGGTGACTCGTGAATTCTCTCCGACATTTCGCCGGAAAAACCTCTCGTTTTCTGTCGGCAATTCACTCTTCAGATCACCGGTTATTAACAAACTCGGCTCCGACGTCTCTCTCTTTAAATATCTCTTTAACATTTCTTCAACAGCGCCGACGATCGGCAGGTGAATCCGGCGCCAACGCTCTTGCCAGCAGCAGGAAAGATATTATTCTCTCAAATCCATTCAACCCATTTCTCTCTCTCGATCCTTCTCTCCCCGCCCTCTTCTCCACCAGCACCCCATATTTTCCAGCGAGACACAAAACTCTTTTCATTGCTGGAATCGCCGGTCCGGCGACGACCAACAAGCATTGGTAGACCAGATCTAGTGAAGCTCCAGCGGATTACTCCGGCAACAAGTTCTGCCGGCGGCCAACACATTTTCCAGCGTTGAAGTCAGGGGTGATATCAACAGTAGGTAAAAAGCGGTGGCAGCAACATTCCGACGACCAATTTCTCCACCAAATTGCTGGAATCCGACAAAAGATCAAGAAAACACCATCACTTCCTTCTTTTACAGGATCAGGTGCACTCGTTTCATCTCTTCTAGTTTATACGCCCGATGTCTTTAATATATATCTTCAGTCATTTCTTTCTTGGTTTCTTGATTGTTTTGATTATTCTTGTGGGATTATTGATTCCAGTATCTCTTTTACCGTGTTGGTATTTTTGTTTGTATTGGTGTTACTTTCTAAAGTTGACTAGAATTATTGTGATTAGTAGAGCTATTGTTATTGATTGTTGGTTGTCAAACTGGATAGTGATTGTGGCCATGGGTATATGTGATTGTTTCTTGATTTTCTCCCTGTATTATTGTTTTTAGCCTTTCCTTTTTGTTTCTTAGCCTTACCTATTTGCTCGCCTTTGTCCTTTCTTTCGTTAAGTAGCAGTTGTAGTGGTCGATGATAAGCTAGGGTGGTCATAGGTTGGGTTTGGGGTTCGGACTAGGGGTCTAGGGTGAGGGCGGGGGCTAGCGTTGGGTTAGGGGCGGGTCTACGATCAAGTTTGGGGTTGGGGGCCAAGGGTAATAGGGTTAGGTGGGGTAAGGGAGAGTCCAAGTTGAGGATTGGGTCTTGGAACATAAGGACTATTCAAGGTAAAAAAGTCCGTAGAGCTCGTGAAGATTCTTACGAAGAGGAAGATTAGTGTAGTTTGTGTCCAGGAAGCCAAATGGGTAGGCTATAAGGCGAGAGATGTGGACGGACATAAGTTGTGGTACTCGGGTAGCGTAAGGCCATGGGGTATGTATCTTAGCAGATAAAGAGCTTCGGGGGCAGGTGGTGGAAGTGAATGATAGGTTGATGTCGATTAGGTTGGTCGTTTGGGGGTCTTCTTTGAGTGTTATTAGTGCCTATGCTCCACAAGCGGGTTTGGACGAGGAGGAGAAGAAAGATTTTGGGAGGCTTTGGATGAGGTGGTTAGAGGCATTCTAAGCACGGAGATGTTGTTCATGGGAAGGGATTTCAATGGGCATATTGGGTCTTTACCATGAGAGTATGATAATGTGCATGGCGGTTTTGATTTCAGGGATCGAAATGGAGGAGGAGTTTCTCTTTTGGATTTTACTAGGGCTTTTGGATTGTGGGTGGTGAATTCCAGCTTTCCGAAGAGGGAGGAACATCTTATTACCTTTCATAGTTCGGTGGCCAAGATCCAGATAGACTTTTTGCTCTTTAGAAAGGTGATAGAGCAATTTGTAGAGACTATAAGGTCACACCTAGTGAGAATCTTTCGACTCAACATAGATTGTGGGGTAGCTTGAATTTGGCTAGTGCCTTGGAAATGGGGGTTGGGAAATCTGCACAAATAGGATCGCATACTTGGTCACCTGATGCTATAGAGGGTTCCAGTATCCGCTTTGATTCATGCAGCTACTTTGGTAACAGCCGGCGTTTTCATGATAGCAAGGTGCTCCCCTTTATTTGAATACCCACCTACGACTTTGATTATTATTACTTTTGCAGGAGCTATGACGTAATTCCTTGCGGCAACCACTGGAATATTACAGAATGATAAGTTGACGAGTAGGGGGGGCTAGGGAGAGTAGAGAAGGTGTGGATAGTATGTGGGAGACGACTGTCAATTGCATTAGGGAGACCGCTAGAGAGGTTTTGGGTGTCTCGAGAGGTCGATCTGGCAAGCATCGAGGGGACTGGAGGTGGAACGAAGAGGTTAAGAGGAAGGTGGAGTCTAAGAAGGTGGCTTATGCTAAGTTTGTTGAGAGCAAGGATGATGAGGAGAGGCAGACGAATAAGGAGGAGTATAAGGTAGCTAGGAGAGAGGCTAAGTTAGCGATTACGGCGGCTAAGACAGCAGCTTTTGAGAGCTTGTATGTGGCTTTAGAGGAGAAAGGTAAGGATAAGAAGTTGTATAGAGGCTTGCCAAGGCGCGAAGGGCTCGTGACCTTGCCCAAGTGAAATGCATTAAGGGAGAGAATGGTACATTGTTGGTTGAGGATGCCCTCATTAGGAAGAGGCGGCAGTTTGAACGACGAGGGGGACAAAGGTTTTGTGTTGGGGTACTTGGAGAAATCTGAGAAATGTCGCGATTATGATTGTAGGCATATCAAGGTTGAGGAGGTCAAGGGGGCTATTCGCAGGATGCGTCAGGGTGGGGCAACGGGGCCAAACGAGCTTCTAGTGGATTTTTACACTGGTGGAGCAGGTTTGGAGTGGTTGACAAGCTTGTTTAACATCATTTTTAGGGTGGTAAAGATGCCTGAAGCATGAAGGTGGAGTACGATGATTCTATTGTATAAGAACAAGGAAGACATCCAGAGTTGCGACAATTATAGAGATATCAAGTTGTTGAGTCAGTATGAAGGTAGCTGAGAAGTATCGTGACTATCTCTGAGAATCAGTTCCGTTTCATGCCAGGTCGCTCGACTACGGAGGTCATTCACCTTGTGAGGAGATTAGTGAAGCAGTTTCAGGAGAGGAAGAAGGACTTGCACATGGTGTTTGTTGATCTTGAGAAAGGCATATGAAAGAGTTCTCAGGGAGATTCTGTGGAGGTGCTTGGAGGCTAGAGGGTGCCGTGACGTACACTAGGTCAATTCAGGAGATGTATGATGGCGCAAAGACTCGTGTAAGGACGGTAGATGGTGATTCAGAGCACTTTCCGGTTTTGATAGGTTTGCACCAGGGATCGACTCTTAGCCCTTTTATATTTACTTTGGTAATGGATGTTTTGACGCAACATATTTAAGGAGGGTGCTTTGGTGTATGTTATTTGCTGATGATGTGGTACTAATTGATGAGACTCGAGGAGGAGTTAATGATAAGTTGGAGATTTGGAGACAAACCCTTGAGTCTAAAGAATTTCGGTTGAGCAGGACCAAGACGGAGTACTTAGAGTGTAAGTTTAGTGATGTGTCGCAGGAAGCTGATATGGTTGTAAAGCTGGACTCTCAGGCCATTCAGAGGAGGGAGAGTTTCAAGTATCTGGGGTCTATGATTCAGGGCAATGGTGAGATTGACAAGGATGTCACGCATCGTATTGGGGCATGGTGGTTGAAATGGAGGCTCGCTTCGAGAGTTTTATGTGATAAGAAGGTGCCCCCGAAGCTTAAAGGTAAGTTCTACAGAGTGGCAGTCCGACCGGCTATGTTGTATAGAGCGGAGTATTGGCCAGTTAAGAACTCCCACTTTCAAAAGTTGAAGGTGCCGGAGATGAGGATGTTGCAATGGATGTGTGGCCATAACAGGAAAGATAGGGTGAGGAATGAGATTATTCAAGAGAAGGTAGGCGGCTTTAGTGGAGGATGATGCGAGAAGTGTGGTTACGTTGGTTCGGGCACGTAATGCAAAAGGGCTCTGATGCTCCAGTGCGGCGGTGTGAAACACTAGTTATGAATGGTTTTAGGCGGGGTAGAGGTAGGCCGAAGAAATATTGGAGGGAGGTGATTAGACATTATATGGAGCGGTTACAGCTTACGGGGGACATGACTCTTAATAGGAAGGTGTGGAGGATGCGGATTAAGGTAGAGGACTAGGGAGTGGGAGTGTGTCGGTTACAGTAGGGGAGCGTTCTTTATTTGTGTCTGAAGTTTCTTGTTCGTGGTGTTGAGTGATGTCTATGATTTCGGATAGATAGTTTTTAGTATTATCTTGTGGCTGTAGCATTATTCTTGTGGATTGCGGTGTTAGTTTATTTTGCATAATGTACTAGTCTACACATTTATGTTTTGTGATTGCTATACTGTTATCGGTCCTAAACCGAGGGTCTATTGGAAACAGCCTCTCTACTTTACCTAAGGTAGTGGTATGGTCTATGTACACTCTACCCTCCCCAGACCCCACTATGTGAGAAAACACTGGGTAATGTTGTTGTTGTATGCTATGCCTCCTCACGACTAGACATGCTACATTGCCTCTAAAATTCAGAACCTATAGAGAAAATTATAATACAAACTTAACAAAAATTCAAAGGTATTCTTAGTTCTCTTTTTAAAAAAATAAAAGAAAGTATTTTTTTTATGACAAGGGAACCCGCAGTCCATACCCTTTGGGTGAGCACAAGGTAAACCACACAGCTCCTGTGCAAGAGCTCACAAACCACACAGGAGAGGCAACTCGCACTAGGCTAGCCCCGTGCAATGAGCCGGACCCAGAACGTCAACCCCCTGTTGTTGCAGGCAAGGGGTTTCGAACTTGAGGACCTCTATAATGGAATTCCCCAAGGGTTAAAGAACAGTGTCATCAGGATCATCAGCATCTTAGAGGTAACAATAGAAATCCCAATGTTTTCTAAGGAAATAAGCTATTCACCAAGTCTGGAGCATTTACCAACTTCAGCTAATCTGTAATGAGTAATCTTTGTCCTACACTAAGAGAAAACACCTGAAAATTTTTTGTAACCAGTCAAAAGATTCCTATTACCATGTTACCATTGGATTATTCATCAACCAAATTATCCTTGGATTAAACATTTCCTAAGAGATTAACCTTGTGCATTAACAGTATATAATTTCATTTTACACCCTCAAGCTGAAATAATCTAACCTACAAATAACTTCTTATAGAAAACCTGATCTGATTACCTCAAAACAGAGCAAGAAGCCTTTTAACTACTCGCTCCATTTCAATTTGGTTGTCCTACTTTCCATTTTAGTCTGTTTCAATGTGTTTGTCCTAGTCCATTTCAAAAAGAATGTCTCTTTTTCCTTTTTAGCAACTCCTTAATTCCAATATTTCACATGAAAAGTACATTGGATATATTTTCAATTTAGCAGTACAAGATTCAAAAATCTTTCTTTTACTTTTTATGTGTCAAAATAAAACAAACATATTAAAATGAGGAAATATTACATTGAAATGAAATGAGGTAATATTAAACCAATAGTGTAAAAAACTCTTTACACTGTTCTTATATATAATTACCTACTATATATAGGGAGAAGCTGTTGCTTTCTGTAAGACTAAATCTCTACTTTCTTTCTTTCCTCTTTTTGATTGGTTAATACGATCTCTACTTTATTAATTTCGAAAAAGTAACTCATAAAGAGAAACTTTATGGTTAACTCGGAAGTAAAAAAATGTTAAATTACCTTTTCACCCATGGGAACGGCGATACGACAGTCACAGCTACGGCTACCCATAACACAATGCACACGCCATGATCCTTTAACAGTGATGAACGCGGTATCCAAATAACAATCAGCTTCTAGTGAAATCCCGTTCATTTGAAGAGGAATCAAAGCAGGAGGATCACACCGGCCATGCACATGAGGCTGGTAACTTGGTATATCAGGGTTATCAACGATAGCAGGATCACCAATCACGGCGTACAACATAGGTGATTCCGGCAGGTAAGACCGTGACGCTTTATCCATCGCTGACATCGGCTTTGGCGGCGCTACTGCTCTGTCTTTGCCGAAATAAATCCTTTTTGCTAGATGTACACCATCTTCAACTGATTTCACAAATTCCTCCGCCATTGGGAATTATGGAATTTGAGAGTTGCGGAGTAGGGTTAAAGTAGATTGCAACGATAAGTTCCGATGACTGATCGTCGATGACGGAAGGGATGTCTTTTTATTTTTATTTTACTACAAATATAAATAAATACTGTAAAGTGTATTGAAGATAGCGAAGCACGTTAATTAATGTATTGTTTCAAGTAAAGTGTGGTGGTTTACTTTTATATATACCCTGTTTATATGCAACGATACAATCAAAAGAGGGGTCATTTTGGTTGCTTATTGGAGTCCATTCGTCTTCTTCTTAGGGGATAAATGCCGGCCCGTTACAAGGCTCTAGGTCCAGGCTGGACTTCTTTGGCCCACAGGTTACCGTTGGGCGTTGGCTTTGTCATTCTTTACATATTTTCCCCGGAATCAATAAGACTAGTTCATTTATGACAATGATGTTAAACAGGTGTCTTGGTTATTAAATCTATTTAACCCATTAAATTCGCGCACCCCTTATAAATGGTATCAAAGTACAGCAATTTAAAAAGTAAAGAGATATATATTAGAGTTAGAATATACATGTTAAAGTCAAAATTAGATTTAGAGTTAAAAAAAAAAAAAAAAAAAAATTTACCTACAAAAATATTAAATTAATTATGCGAAGACCATTTAAAAATAGAGAAGCTTTTAGAAAAATTAAAGAATCGTTAATTAGCAATTATTCAGAATATATAAGTCTAAATAAAACAAAAGAAAATCCACAAAAACTAGCCTACTTAATTACGTTAATATCTAGTATTGAATCAAAATTAATAACACATTTAAAATCTAGAAGAATGAAACATATACCACCTAATTATGATAAAATTAGATTTAGATATCCACCAAGATATTATAAATACAATTTAAAATGAATAAAGTACAACAATATAAAGAATTAAAACAAATTATCTCTGAAAAACGAAAAGAATTAAAAATAAGAATAGAAAGATTACATTATAATATATTTGCCGGAGTTAGTAAAAATTCAATAGATACACAAAAAGATGAAATATCAAAATTAGAATCACAAATAGATAGTTTAGAATATATATATCAACATGACCTATTCACAATAAAATGAATAAAGAAGAATTTATAATAGATGAAAAAATATATGAAAACTACGAAGGATCAAAAATAAAAATAGTATTTTCTAATCTAGGACGAAAATATAAGAAAATAGGTGAACATTTATATCTAATGCTAGAAAAAGAAGAATTAAAATTAGAAGATAAATTAACAGCAATGGTAAGAATAGAAAAAGAAAATGAAGAGATAGATAGGAAAAAAGAAATAGAAAAAATAAAACAACAAACTACGGAAGAAATACGAAAAATAGAAGAAACCAAAAATAGTAGAATTGCTGAATTAGAAAAAGAATTACAAATGTTAAAAGAACTGTATGAACAAAGACAAAAAGAAAAAGAAGAAAAAGATAGAGAACAGAAATTACTAAATGAGATAAATCAATTTAAGGAAAAATTAGAAATAAAAAATGAAGAATTAGAAATAAATAATATAGATATTGAAGAAACAGATAATTATGAATCCGAAGATAGTGAAACATATACAGAAATATTAACGAATATGAAAAATTTAGAAATCAATGAAAAAGAAATTAATGAGGAAAACTTAGACGATACCCAAGAAATAAATACTCTTGATAAAAAAGAAAATGAAAAAATAATACCTAAAACAACAAAAATAAGAAAACCTATATATTATAAGAATAAGTTTAAAAAATATAATGAATATGATAAATGGATACCAAAACAAATAGTGAATAAAAATTATAACTTTTTAGATCTAGACTGTGTAATAGATACAGAAAAAACAATACAATTATGGATAGGATATATGACAAAACAATTATTAGATAATAATATAAATATAACAGATGCACCGGAATATATAGAAAAAATACTAATAGGATCAGTAAAACTATGGTTTACAAATTTAACTGAAAATAGCAAAAAAGTATTAAGAACTAATAAACCTATAGAAGGAACATCATCAACAACAACTAAACTAACACCTATAGAATTATTAAAAAAATATGAAACAGCTATAAAAGATGAATTTGGTAGTACGACAACAATCGAAGAAAAACAAAATGAAGAAAAAGATACAAATAGAAATCTAATGTTAAAATTAGCCATATGTAATATGTGTTATATAGATGAATATACTTGCGCATTTAAAGAATATTATTACAAAGGAGCATATAGTATAGAAGAAAGTAAAGAAATAAGAAAGTTATATTTTAATAAATTACCCGAGCCATTTAGTTCGAAAATAATAAAAAGTTGGGAAGAAGCAAAAATAGTAGATACGTTAGGAGCAAGAATAAAATATTTACAACAATGGTATAGAAACTTATGTGGAAAAATATAGAGAAGAATTAAAAATGGAAAAAACATTAATAAGAAATTTAGCCTGTTGCAAAAATAAAATAGCACCCCAATTTGGATGCGAAGAAAGATATTATAAGAAAAGAAAAAGACATAAGAAATATAAAAAATATAAAAAATCGAAATATAAATATAAGAAACCAAGAAAAAGATATTATGTAAAAAATTATAAACATAAAAGACCATATAGAAAAAAGAAATCTATAAAAGAATGTACTTGTTATAATTGTGGAAAGTTAGGACATTTAGCTAGAGATTGTAAATTACCTAAAAATCCAAAAAATAAACAAATATCAGAAATAAAAATAGAAAATACCGAATATATGCAGATAGATTACATAGATTATGAATTAGAAAGTGAAGATAGTATATATGAAATTTCAGAAAACGAAACAGATAATGAAACAGATAGCGAAATAGACGAATCAAATGACTGAAGAAGATATAAAAATAATAACAAAGGAAGAATATTTAAATGATGAAGGAACGGAACAAAAAATAATATTTGACAGTAATATATTTGATGAAATAAAAGGAAAAGAATTAGATTTAAGTGTAGAGAAAATATTTAAAATACCAACAATAAAAAATATTTTTACTAGGAAAAAAGATGAATATTATGTAGTATGCCAAAAAGAACATGTAATAGACTGCAGATATACAAAAGGAAAAGCTAGTATACCACTGGTAACAAAAAGAATAATTAATAAAGAAATAAATGATATAAAAAGTAAAGGAGATCCAATAAAATATGTACACCTTGGAGGTACAGAAATATTAATAAAAGCATGTTTTAGAGAAGGAATAGATACACCAATAGAATTATATTTAGCAGACGATAGAATTATAAAACCTATAGAAAAAAGCATAATAACTGCCGTAAAAGGAAATCTAATATACCAAAAATTTAAATTTATAATAAGTGCAAATTATTCAGTAGCAGTAACAGATAGGAATATAGATAAATCATTAGTATTAGATTGGAAAATATCAGGAATAGAATTAACCCCAGGAAGTAAAATATTTACAGCAAGATGTAAAAATCTATATGTATTAACAACAAAACATAAAATAACAGGAAAAAATAAGATTAACAAAATACAAATAGAAAGCCCATTCGAACAAATAGTAAAAACAATAGATTATAATGATTATACCTATAGAGACATAGATACAGAAGAAAATTTAGAAATAGTAAATGATAGAATTAGTACAACGAAAAGAATAGCTAATGAAAAGCCAGAATCATCAAGCTCATCAAAAAGAACAAGTTATGAAACAAATTCAATAAGTAATTTAAACCAATATTACATAATAGAAAAAATAAATGAAAAAGAATATTTAATACTTTTGAATACAGGACAAGAAGAAAATCATATAGCAAAATATCTAGTAAAAAATGAAGAAATAAAAACTGACAATGATATATGCCCAGATCTACCAAGAAGTTTAATAAATAATAAAAATATAGCAGAAAAAGAAATAATATTAGGAGTTAGAAAAATAAAAATAGAATTTGAAGTAAAAGAAGAAATGCAAAAAGCAGATATAATATTAGGAATAAAATGGTTAGAACAAATAAAACCATATAATATAGAACATACACAATTAACCTTAACATATAACCAAGAAAAGTTATTCTTAAAAAGAGCCTTAACATGAAATGAAGATACATGTATTAATGAAGATAGTAGTAGAAGGATATTACAGTAGATATTATACGCCTATGATAGATACAGGAGCAGAAGCTAATTTATGTAGATATAATTGCTTACCAGAAAGCAAATGGGATAAACTAAAAACACCAATAATAGTTAAAGGATTTAATAATGAAGGAAGCCTAATTACTCATAAAGCTAGGAATGTAAAAATACAAGTATGGGATAAGATATTAACAATAGAAGAAATTTATAATTATGAATTAACATCAAAAGATATACTTTTAGGAATGTCATTTTTAGATAAATTATACCCACATATAATAACCAAAACAGACTGGTGGTTTACAACACCATGCAAACAAAAAGTAAGAGCAAAAAGAGTTAATAATAAAATAAGAAAGAAAACTGATTGGATAAAAGGAAGTGAAAAAATTACACAAAAGTTAGAAAATATAAAAAATACTGAAGATACAGTAGAACTAGTAGTATTTTCGATAAATAAAACAGAAATAACTATATTTTCAATAAATAAAATAGAAATAATTCAGAAAAAATTAGAACAATTATATAGTGAAGATCCATTAAAAGGATGGGAAAAACACAAAACTACTATAAAAATTGAATTAATAGATAAGAATAGCATAATCACACAGAAACCATTAACATATAATTTTGATGATTTAAAAGAATTTAAAATGCACATAGATGAATTATTAGAAAAACAATATATACAAAAAAGTAATAGCAAACATAACAGTCCAGCATTTATAGTAAACAAACATAGTGAACAAAAAAGAGGAAAAAGTAGGATGGTTATTGACTATAGAAATTTAAATGCAAAAACTATAACATATAATTATCCGATACCAAATAAGATATTAAAAATAAGACAAATCCAAGGATATAATTATTTTAGCAAATTTGACTGTAAATCAGGATTTTACCACCTAAAGCTAGAAGAAGAATCTAAAGAATTAACCGCATTTACGGTACCACAAGGATTTTATGAATGGAACGTGTTACCATTTGGATATAAAAATGCACCAGGTAGATATCAACATTTTATGGATAATTATTTTAAACAATTATCTAATTGTATAGTATACATAGATGATATATTACTATACACCAAAACCAAAGAAGAACATTTAAAATTATTAGAACAATTCACAGATATAATAGAAAAATCAGGAATAAGTCTAAGCAAAAAGAAAGCTGAAATTATGAAAAACCAGATAGAATTTTTAGGAATACAAATAGATAAAAGTGGAGTAAAAATGCAACAACATATAGTACAAAAAATAATAAATTTGAAAGAAGAATTAGATACAAAAAAGAAATTACAATCATTTTTAGGATTAGTAAACCAAGTAAGAGAATATATTCCAAAATTAGCAGAAACCTTAAAACCACTACAGAAAAAATTAAAGAAGGATATAGAATATAATTATGATGAAAAAGATAAAAAAACAAGTCCAAAAAATAAAATTACTTTGTAAGGAATTACCAAAATTGCAATTTCCAGATGAAAATAAAAAATTTATATATATAGTAGAAGCAGATGCAAGCGAATATAGTTACGGAGGAGTACTTAAATATCGATATGAAGCAGAAAAAATAGAACATCATTGTAGATATTACTCAGGTACGTTTAACGAAACAGAAATAAAATGGGAAATAAATAGGAAAGAGTTATGTTCATTATATAAGTGTTTATTATCATTTGAGCCATATATTGTATATAACAAATTTATTGTACGAACGGATAATACACAGGTACGATGGTGGCTAACAAAGAAAATACAAAATTCAGTTACAACAAAAGAGATTCGAAGACTAGTTTTAAATATATTAAATTTCACATTTACAATTGAAGTGATCAGTACTAACAAAAATGTTATTGCAGATTACATATCAAGACAAAGCTACACAGACTGAAATAGTAGAGGAAGATACTCTAGAAAAAATACTTAACACCCTAACTACGCTTTCAATGAAAGTGGACAGTATGGGTAATGAGATAGAAAAGCTAAAGACTAATGAAGATAAACTGAAGTCTATAGCTACAAATCAGCTAACTCAGCAGAGTGCAGAGCTATGTCGATCGGAAGACATTAAAAATCCAGAGCTAGAAGGAGACGTTGGGACACTCCATAAAACCCATAACATTTATCAATCTACTTCTGCAGGTACAAGCAAAGGAGTTAATAGATCAAGATACCAGAATGCAAATATGAACAAAATATTTGAAAAACCATTTACCCCAAAAACACAAAAAGACCATTTATTCATACCCCCACAAGTTAACACATACCGAGATAGCCTAAACCAAGACAAAAAAGTATACAACTACACCGCCCAGAAATACATAGAAAATATATACAGAGTACAAACCTTTCTAAACCATAACCCCAGAGCGACAAACATCAAAGAACCAAATACCAATTATATAACCCAAAAATTACAAGGATACAATAAATTAATTGCACTACCAAAAACTAACCCAAGCCTAGTTAAAACCTGTTTTGACTATGGACTACTAAATACCATATATACCCAAGACGGAGAAGAGCTAACAGCTATGGAGGAATTATACAAGATATTCACTACCTATAAAAGAATAACAAAAGGAAATTTATTTTATATAAAGTGTTATACTGCACCAGCAAAGATATTATATGATGAGATAAAACCAGTGATACAGGTTGTAAAGATAGGACTGACAAGAGATATGATTATACCAGAAGATATTTCGCAACAACCGGAGATACCTAGAATCGAGATACCAGATTTTTATGCAAATAAAAGACTTATTGGACTAGCTACAATCATACAAGAACTAGCAAATAACTACGCTAATGGAAACCCAATATGGAGCTACTATTCCAGAGACCATCAAATGATATATTCAAATTCAAAAGAGCTACGCCAAGCAGACATGGAAGACGTAAGACAATGGATACTGACACTACTTAACCCAGAAAAACAATCTACCGCGCGAGCAATAAAAAAGGGATTTATTTCAGACGGACTACTAACAAGATACTGTAAAATAATTGGACATAAATATCCAGACCACCAATGTTCGAGGTGCAATGGAGAAGATAATATTATTCCAGAGGTACATCTAGAATAAAGAAGATAAAATGCCAGCTGGAAATATAAGATACAGAGCAATAATAGAGCAGATACAGAGCAATAATGGAGCAGATACGACAACAAGCGGAAGATATTTATTCTTACGATAAGATAATGTAAATCATTTATGTAACTTTTAACTTTTTCTTATCTTATCTTTTTAGGGTAGACTTATAGCCCCACCTTTTTGACTTTTTAGTCCTTAAGTTTAATAATTGTAAAAACGTGTAAAGAATTAGAATGTAAAGATTGTAAAGTTTCATTCTATATATATCAGAGGCAGAAGGCTTTGCAAAAGCAATCCTTCATGCTTTGAAGCACTTTACTCTCTCCAATCCACAAAAAAAAAATACTCAGTTAATTAGATAAACATACTCCAATGGAAAAAGCTATGGAACAACAAAACTCAGAAATATCAAAGCTACCCGAACAGGTATATCTATTTATGATTATGAATAGCTAATTTCATAATTCCCAACAATCATGATATGATAAAATAAATTCATATTAGTTACTTTATAGTAGAATTATTCGAAGAATAATATGTTAAGAAGTTTATTAACAAAGAGGAAACGGAGAAATATCCCTAAGGACTATGCCATCCTAAAGGTGAAACCAATGAGGCAAGAAGCCGTGGCGGGGAGTAACCAGAGTAGAGGCGCTGTTTAAGGGAAAAAGTATCCGGATTACCATGTTAATAGTGACGGAAGAACATATTATTTAAGAATAATCTAGTATATAGTAAGCTAAGATGACTATATTTTATGTACATGGTTGAAGGGAATATTTTGAAAAAAGCAAATTTATGAAAATGAATGATAATATATCTGATGTGATGGTAGATAAATTCAAAATACTTATTTTGTATGCACTTAGAAATATAAAAGTAGCAGATATAAGAAAAATCATATTAGAAAAAGCTTTTGGTGAATATTACATGACTAGAGTAAGTTATATACCATATCTACCTAACTACTCTTACAAATATTTACGATGACAATTTACATAAAATTTTTAGAAAAAGATATAAAAAATATGCAGTTACTAGAAAAACAGATAAAAATAAATATAGATAAATACATAAAAAATAAAGACAAAAGATTTCTTAATAAAAATATGCAAAAACTACTAAGGCTAAAACAAACAACTACAGAATATTATAATAAAACCAATTTTAAAAAATAGATCATTTAGATTATCTTAAAGTTTTAATATTATATATACTTAAAAACATAGAAAATATAGATATTAAGAAAATAATATTAGAAGAAATAATAAACTATGAAAATGAAACTACAAATTATCTAGAACAGTTATACGAAGAAATTTACCCAGAAGGATATTATTCAGATTAAAAAATGTTAGAATATATTTGACAAACTAGAGAAAATCAAGAAAATCTAAATAATGAAATTAATTATAGAAATCGAATTAAGAAAATAATGGAAGACCTAACAGAAAAATTAATATGGATAGAAAAAACCTTAGAAAATTTAGATAAAAGTACATGTGATAGTTTATATAATTTAAAAAACTCACTACGAGAAGAACAACACAAGATAATAAATAACATTAAAAATCTAGAATTAGATATACATTATAGCACAGATAGGATAAATTATTATACAAGAATTTGTAACTCTGCAATTACAACAGGATAAAATAATTAATGAATATATCTTACGAAGAAAGTAAATTATTAAAAGATATTGAAACAAAATACCCACGCACAAATAAAAATAGATTCACTAGAAACCTATTAAATCTATTTAACCCATTAAATCCGCGCACCCCCCTAA
>NW_025883634.1:0-3482 GCF_002878395.1 Capsicum annuum
GATAAAAGAGTTATATATTCTTCGATCATCATCATCAATGATATTTTCGATTTTATTTAAAGAAAATGAGTAAAAAATAAAATAACAATATATAAATAGTAAAATAAAATAAAAAATTATGATATAAATATGAAATATAAAATTCTAAAATTAAACTTATAAGATAAGCTAATAAATTCATAAGCAATATTTATATATATATATATATATGTGTGTGTGTGTGTGTGTAGAGGTATGTATGTAGAGACAGAGAGAGAGTTATATATATTCTTCGATCATCATCATCAAAGATATTTTTGATTTTATTTGAAGAAAATGAGTAAAATATAAAATAACAATATATAAATAATAAAATGAAATAAAGAATTATGATGTAAATATGAAATATAAAATTTTAAAATCAAACTTATAAGATATGCTAATAAATTGATACGCTATATATATATATATATACTTCCCCCCTCACATTTTATGTGTCATTATTTCCTTTTTAGTCCGTCCCAAAAAGAATGTCATGTTTCCTTATTTGATAAATATTTAAAAACGCAATTATACTTTTACCCTTATTGGACCTACTTAATTAAAAAAAATAGTAACATATTTTTTGATAAAGGACAATTTGGTAAATATTATCAAGTTTTTCCTTATTTCTTAGAATCCGTACCCAGTCAAATGGCGACACATAAAATAGAATGGAGGAAGTATATATTATGGCCTGAGTTTTACTTTGAGTGCTATGCTACTGCTAAAATTGCTGATTGTGAGCCTGATTACTGCCCATAAGTAATTGGCTAACTCTTCTAGTGGTGATTGTAGGCATTGACATAATTCTAATTACCCTTCTATGCATTGCCACAAAATTAATCGACTTGGGATTTGGGCCACATAAATCTGCAGAGTGACCACTATTTTGACAAATCTCACACCATGTTTGCGTCTGCTGAACCATATTTACTTGGGCTTGAGGTTGATTGACCTGGCCCGGGCCTTGTCGTAATGGGCATCCCAAGTACAACCTGGACCGAGGACCATCCCCGATACCTAACCCTACTATCCAAATGCATACCCTGAGTCAGATGAATTTCGAACATATAACAAGATAGCGTGTAAGAATAACCTAAGGCTCTGGGATAGGTCTATAACCTTTACCAACCCAAACAAGTCCAACCATCCATTACCAGTCAACAACCATAACTAAACCAATGTAAAACCAAGTTCTTGTCCATAACATAATATAAGAGGATGGAACAATCATAAATCCAGTTCAACGGTATCATTCCTAATACCAATGCCAATACTAAGGCTGACACTAATACTGAGCACACCCATTTCATCCTACAGTACTCACACAAGCCTCTAACTAAAAGAAAAACAATATCCGATTGGAACATTCCCCCAACAATAGCCAAAATCAATATCCATAAAATAAATCAAGTATGTAAAGACATGCATGATATAAAATGCAGTCTTCCAGAATATGAAAGATCACCACTTCAATCCAGCAGTTGATCCCAAATCCAATCACTAAGTAGGAGGAGTAGAATGATCGGTTCTTGTATCGCGTGGGAATACAGCCTCCCGAAGATGGGTTAGCAGGTGAATGCTAGCATGAACTTAGGATAAGGATAAAATAATGTTATCCAGTAAACCCAAGGAAACTAATCATATGCATACAAACCATACATATTTATATATAACTATGTCGGACAAAGAAACTGGATTTAACATGCCTTTAAAATCATTAACCTGGGTATGTGAAGCTTCATCATCATAGAACCGCCCACGGGCTATATGATTCCAGTGTAACCCCCTGAACGGGCTTCAATGCGTGTAGTCGAACGAATTGGAGATACCATAAGAGTAGGGGATTCCCAAGTACCCTTCGCTCTCCATGATACATATGTACAGTGTACTTAGAGGATTCCCATGTACCTTACAGTATTATATATGATCGCTATGACTAACCCTTATATCGACAAACACGAGTTTCCAATATTCGTCCATTGGACTCGCACCTTCACGGTTAGCTATCACACTCCACCATTATTTCCCATAAAACCATTTTCAATTAACCAAACCATTATTCCATTATTATTAACCAAGGCTATGAGTAGTGCTATCGTCATACCGACTATAACTTGCAAGTAATGTCCTTATCCAACTTTTTTATGTAAAGGGATTCCCATATATCTATAGATTACATTATCAAGTTAATTTGGGGGAGTCCCGAATACCCCACAAGTGTTCCGTTATTAAGTTTGCTTAGGGGAATCCCATGTACTCCAAAAGATGTTCATTAACATGTTTACTTGGGGGATTCCCTTATACCCCACACAGAAGTTTAATTAATCATAACTATGACCAACAAATCTTACCATTTAACCACTCCAAACCATTTAAACTATTTATGTCATTTAGGGTTCCATTACCAAATCATACTATGTAATAGTTTCATTAAAAGTTCCATAGTATAGTAAAAGCATTATCAAAGTCATTTTATCAAACATGTTGGGGGCATAGTGTTCCCAAAACCAATTTCAATTACCAATTAACCATTTTCATGCAACCAACTGTCCAAACCACCGTTAAAGCACGTGAAAACATAATTAAAACATGAAAAAACCATAACCTAGCATTTAATATCAAAACCCCAACATATATATTGTAAGACCCCGCAAGATTTCTCATTGTCTAAGCCCTTTAGAGCATGCCAAGAAAGGTCTCATACTTAGAAAAATTGGGCTAAGTGTTGGGACTTAGTTATTTTTTTAGACCATCAAACTTTGAGGAGTTATTTGACGACCTTCCCAATCTCCGATAGTTGATTTCTTTGATGATTCATACTGGGGAAAGTTCATAGTACATCTCGGGTGAGTTTCATATTTTTCAAACCCCGTTTAGACCATGTTTAGAGTCCCAAAGCAGTGGACCAACGTGATCTTGGCGTGCTGCATCGCCCATCATGTTGGTTAGTATTTTCTCCAGTCACTAGTGCTAAATTCCAGTGAGTCGATGCTAACTTGGTGCGATACATCGAGTATCGCATTGATACCATCGACGCAGCGCATCAACTTGCGCGTCGCTGGGCGTATTTTATTTTCAGTCTTTAAAAATCCATGTCCAAGGGGATAATTAAGTCATTTTCCTCCACCTTTATTCAGTCATAACACGAGATTAAGCTCCCAAAACACCAAAGTATAGTCATTCCACTCAATTTTCTCAAGAACAAAAGCCTAGGGTTTCGACCCATCATTCAAGAAAACTCAAGATTTCACCATTGTTTTCCAAATTGATTCAAGATTTGAGATCCTTAGACTAAGAGCATCAAGAATCTCCGTTCAGAAGTACAAATAGCATATCAAAAGCAAGTGTTCATCCAAAGTTCATCATCTAAGGTATGTGAGGTTTGAACAAGAACAATTCTTTTGTTCTTGTGCCCAAAGATTTGATTTTATTAACTACATAAATTGCAAGTGGGGTTT
>NW_025883635.1:0-5788 GCF_002878395.1 Capsicum annuum
GAATCAGAGCGAGAAAGGAATAAATCCCCTTTCCACTCTGATCAGAGATTCTATTGGGATATTAGGATTTATCCATCACCCCCAATAGTGCTCCATTCAACATCAATAGGGTAAGGGGAGGAATACCCCAAACCCTTGGGGTTGTAGTTACCTACAACTCCTAATGATGTCCTTATAGCTTGCTCTTGAAAAGAATAATCAAGCAACCTTCTTCTTTGTTACAGAACAGACATTTCATTCTTTGCTTTCCCAGCACTGACCTATCTGGTCGAATGTTAGAGTCGGCTCTACTTCAACTAGTAGTCTTTAAATCGGAAATCGCTTTCACATCTCATATGATATCTGTACCAACAGACTTCTTCGGACACCAGTAAGGTAAAGTAGCTACTCCAGCCGATCTAAATCCAGAGGATCCAGCTTATTTGTTGGATAGGTTAGCCCCTTCTCCTTCAGGAGATGCAGCAAGACTACATTCTCATCTGAGTTCTCTTCTTCAATCCACTCTAAGAAAAAGGAACTACAGCTACTCTACTTTAGAGTAGATCCAGCTTCCCTCTGGGTCTTAATTAGGGTATGTGGTCCTATCCTAAAAGAAAGATCCTATCTTGCCTCCCTGAAATAAAGGGTTTTAACTACCTCTGAAGAGGCCTCCCCTTCCGTACCTACTCCGCAAGGTCTCGCTTCTTTCACTTCCTCTTCAACAAGATATGACCCTTTTAGTGGCTATAGTGGCGTACTTAGGTAATGAAATTCTAGACCAACCCTATCCCCTAACCCTCGGAGTGAAAAAGGCGCATCTCCCTCGGAGTCTCCGTCCGCTTCTTCTCCTTCTGGAGCCTCCCTCATCGGCCATGCATCAGAAGATACCAATTCTGATAAGGAGGTTTTTCATTCTCCCCAGTCCCCATCTACTTCCACCTCGACTCCTGGAAACCAATCCATTGAGAGTTCTCCCAACGAGCAGAAAGAGAAATTGGAGTTTCTATCTGAAAACCAGCGAAAGCATTGGACGGGGGAAGTCCTTCGAGCATTCAAGGAAGGCTTAGACACAGTTGATCCACGAGGCAATATTGTCAAGATTCCCAATAGACAAATGGTGAAAGCTTTCAACAACGATTCTTCCCTTAACCGATTATTACTCTATCCTTCTCGTTGTCTTATCGTAAACTCCTATCCCTCCTACTTTCTTTAAGGATCTTTTCTTTTAAAGTAAAGACAGGAATGAGTGAATTGAGTTGATCGAGCCCATCTATTGGTAAAGGATTCGATAGCCTAGGAAAGATCGATGGAAAACTCTTTACGAGAACTTTTAAAGCAAGGTAAACTAATACCCCGAGAGCACAGCCCAAGCGTGAAGCTTTCCTTCTCACAATAGTATGGTTTTCTCCTATTTTTCTAGCTCTTTCGATGGGTCGCTATAGCATTTTAGACCTTCCCCCTTTATTGGCTTACCCCGCTGCTTAAGGTAAGGAATTATGGGGGAATCAATGGTTACGATTTTGTATTACAACCTAGCCCCCTTCGCTTGCTTAATTGAGGGATACAAATGAATAATATTACTAGAGTTGATAGCAACAGAATATCCTTCTCACTTGAGGGTGGGGACTGAAATGGTAAGGACGATCCATATTTCTTTCGGGGGAACACAGAATCCAAAGCGGAAAGGTGGCAGTCGACCACTAATAGAGAGTTCGATCCCTTTCTGATTCCCCTCAAACCTAGCTCGCTTCATCGGTTGAGAAAGTATGAGAGGGAATCCTTTAAGCCCTTTGCTTTGTTTGTAACAATTCTTTCATCTCTTCTTTAAATCCTTTTCAATTGGCTCTTTCTTCCCTTCTGGTTTTTAAAAAGGCTGGCTACTGGCCTTATTCATCTTTGGCTAAGGAAAAATAAACCTCACTATTACCGACACTGTTATAGACTATAGACATATTTTGGTGTCCTTCTCGCCTAGTGGCCACAACCCTTTCCTATCAGCTTAGGTTTTATATAGTATAGAGAATGGGTTAGTAGTTAATTGTTATCCCCTTTTTACCTGTATTTGGAGTCGTGTCATTGTTGTCTGTGCGGGCTGGTGTTCTTTCCGATCTTGCGATGAGCTTTAGCCGTTCTTTGTTGCTTTAAGCAGTAACATGTTCCGTTGCAGAAGAAGCAGTTACGAAGCAGCCGTTCTTTGTTGGAATCTCTCATACAAGATGTCCGGTGTTATGAGGAATGTTGGGACTTCACTTTACCTTTGGAAGGAACTACTATTATATCGACTTGCGGTTTGTCTAGTTCCTGATCGGTTAAGTAAGTTTTCAATGGTCTGATGCTGTTATAATCTGTCAGCCTCGCTACCTTGAATGTTGTGCGATTGAATGTTGAAGTAGTGTCGTCTTAAGTGTTGGGCTTTGTTGGAGTTGGTTTACCGGACCGATGAGTGGCAAGCAATATTATTACAATACTGAAAAGAACTTGTCGCGAGAGCAGCCAAAAAAGAAGAGACTCCTTCAACAACAAAGAAAGAAATTGCATAAGTAAAGAGAAAGATAGCCAGTCCTCTTTGGCGGCCGAGAGTGTTATGTAAAAAGGACCAAGGAGGATCCTATCCGTCAGGAGAAGGAGGAGGAGTAGGAGCTAGCCTTAGGTAGGGGCAGAATCGAATGATTAGGAGATAAACAATGGGACAAAGAAGAGCACTTAGACAATTCACTTTGAGTACAGGGAAGTTTGCTGGTAGGAATTCCTCAGGGCGTATTACGGTTTTTCACCGAGGGGGTGGATCGAAGAGATTGCAGCGAAGAATTGATCTGAAACGAAAGACTGAGTCTATAGGCATTGTAGAAAGGATAGAACGTGCGCCTAATCGCACTTCTCGGATCACTCTGGTACGATGGTTCCCCCGGGGGGGGGTCCGCCAATGCAACACGATAGAATAGTTCGCTCCGCCGCGTAAGATCCTCGAATCAAAATCAACCACGACTACTATCTTTGGGAGAAAATACTTTAAGGTATTTGCTCTTCTCCTTGTACTCCTTTTCCATTGGTACTCGGGGGAGGGGGGGAAGATTCTCGAAGGATTCGTTGCCGCGTGCGACGGGAGGAAGGAGCCCTCCTTTGACCCTATTTATCCTCCCCAAAGAGATGTGCAGTTAGCTATTCCCCAGCCGGAGGTTCAACCGGTTCCGTGCGCCATCCTGGTTCCGGAATTAGAGCACCCTCTTCTTTCGGATAGGCAAAAGAGTGCAGAGCTTCAGACCCAGCTAGCGTTCTTCTTTCAAGAGAGGAACGAGGCCAGGCACCTCCCAATCTATCTTGGGATACTGGACAAGCAGTTCCTGGTCGAAAAGAGGGTCGAGGCTGTATTGGTGCAGGATGGGTTTTCCCCCAGATGCTTTCACGTTGGAAGTGGGAAATCCGCAGCATCTTATTCAGTCACCCTACTCAAGTGGGAACTGCTATCACCGAAAATACCTTAAATAGGTATTTGGCCTAGATGGAACGGGAGGGCATGCGACAGAGTCTACCCTATCTAAGGGTGATTCGCGCAAGCCGGTTTTGGGTCTGAATGGGTTCGGCTGGCATAGAAGTCTCTCAGGCGGGCGAAGGGGATGCATTTCTGGTACTGGTAGAAGCATACCATTGGGAGGAAAGAGAGCCTGGACGGTGGAAGATCCAGGGGAGGCCGGGTCATTTTACGGAAATGGAAGGCTTTTCCCTATTAGAGAAGGCCCTATGGAGTAAAGGAAAGTGGATGAATTCTTGGAAAAAGAGGGAGCGAGCCTATATAAAATCAAAAATGAAATAAAGAAAATTCCATGAATAGATAGAGTCAATGGTACGACAGACAGCGCTGCCTACATGCGAATTAGCTTCCGAGGTTGAGCAGTCTCAATTTCACTACAAGAATTGCGAATGAATGATGGGCTGTGCCACCTCGAATGGCGTGAGCCGCATGTGGGGAGACCCGCACCTACAGTTTTTAGGGGGATCTGGTCAAAAAATCGTCCGGCGCCCACCCGACTAGAGGGACTGAGAAATTAATTGAGTACAAAACTTATCTTCAAGCTTTACCTTATTTTGATCGTTCAGAGGGCGATCGCGGGGTCACTGAATGAAGTCCTCCATTTCTTTTGGAGGTGCTGACCCGCAGCGAGGCAGAGATGACTAAGCGACATATGGAATATGGCGACGACAACAGCATGTCGTAGAAGGAGATAACAGGTGGAGCCAATGACCCACTAAGACTAACCTATCTACAACTACATCCTCGAGCGGCAGTCAAACGGGGGCGTGAATGCGAGATGCCAGCGGAATGATCAGCCGGACAGAGGCTAGGGCTGCTTCCTTCCCACCGCATCCTTCCTTGTGTGTCAGAGATATAAAGCGAGTGCACCAGAAAAGAACGGGAACTGGATTGATCTATTCTATGGTAAAGCATCCGAAGCATAACTGCATACTCACACGATCTTTGCAGAGAGATAGGAGCATTAGGTGGAACCGGTGAACTACACTTACTTCTGGATAGATGTGTGGGACAGAGGGCTCGTGGTACCTACTGCCCACCCTTCCTCCTCTGCTTTAAGAACTGTGTGAACGGAGAGTAGGCAGAAGAGAAGGAGGTCCTCATATGGAGTCGCACACTTACTTGAGCAGTACGGGAGACTGAGGAATGGGTCAAATAAACTCCCCTGGGGTAGGAAAAATAACAGATGAAGCTTTACTTAGATAGGGCTTTGATTGGTCTTTTTTTTTTCTTAGTGATTGGAAAGGAGGGCGCCTGGGTATGTTATAGAAAGGGAAGGCAGAAGCATCAAATGGCGAAGAGAGGCAGCTCGGCAGGGAAGGAATGGGAAATCATCAAGGATGACTTCTTTGTTGGCGGAACGAAGGTCGCATTAGCGAGAGTGATTCTCTGAGCCGGTATGGATTTCCAATGCCTCGGGAAATTGGTCGAGATAGATGACAGCACCTTTTTCCCCTCTTCCTTACCGGTAGGGCAATTTTCTCTTATGGCCTTCACCCCCCACATAGAAATAGAGAACCAAGCCCCTTTTTGATCCATTCATTTCTGCAAGCAGGGAGGATCCAGAGCGTTACCCCCTCCTATTCAAGGCCGGATGGCCGCGCCCCACAAACACCCAACCTTCCTTTTGCTCTTCCTTCGATTTGCCTCCACGAATGCGCCACTTAGGAGCCCTACTCATATTCCAAAGGCGCTACTTCAATTCAAGCGCAAGCCCCCCCCTTCTATTGCATAACTTAAAAAAGCTATAAACAAAGTACCAAAGTGGTTGCGGGAACGATACGCTTTGGTTACCGGCGAAGGCTTCCAAAGGCGACCAGCTTTCCATACTAGTTGTTACCTTACGCTACCATTTTTCCAATATTATTGAATAGCATGGCCTGGGGCTAAGATAACTCAAGTGGGAAAGCCGTGTTATGGGTGACCTTATTGCACGGTTCAGAGAGCACTTGTGTATGTGATGCAACTGAACGTCTACAAAAAACCTATCGTAAAGTTTCATTCTTCGTTCCATCGTCGACCCTATCTATGTTTCTATGATGGCCCAAGAACACGCTCATTCTTCAGCCATAGAGAGACTTTTGAATTGTGAGGTACCATTACGAGCTCAATATATACGAGTGTTATTCTGTGAAATAACTCGAATTTCAAATCATTCACTTGCTTGAACTACTCATGCTATGGATGTAGGAGCATCAACTCCGTTCCTGTGGGCTTTTGAGGAGCGGGAGAAATTTTTCAAATTCTATGAAAGAGTCTCGGGAGCCAGGATGCATGCCA
>NW_025883636.1:0-2096 GCF_002878395.1 Capsicum annuum
ATTTTCCAATATATTAGGTAATTATATATGAACATACTGCATAATGATAGAAAAAATTATTGCCTTTAGATGCACATTTCTTTTGAAGGAAAGTTTCTAACTAATGTGCTATGGATTCATAGCACTTTCGATGCTTAAAATGATGAAAATATATAAGTCACTTAGGTATTTTTGTTAGATATGATGTGTTTTATGTTATGTTTTACAAGAAATTAGGTTTTGTAACTATTCAAGAGAAAAAGAGTGAAAGGTAAAGTTTTGGACCACTGAAGTGGTTACCTAAGGCTCGTATGTACTACCTACAGGGCATAGGTGCTAGAGTATATGTCAGAACATGAGAAACAGAGGCTCAGAAGATGAAGAAAAGAAGACCCTGCTACTTACATAGGGCAACTATGGCCCATAGGTGCCATCCACAGTTCGTAGGTGCCACCCACAGTCTGTAGGTGACAGAGTAGGTTGCAGAAGGGAAAAGTTCAAAGAAGGATGCAAAAGATTTTGGACCAGGGCAACTACGTGGGACCACTTACGATCCATAGGTGGCCTAGTAAGTGGCCACCGACCTTGATTTTTCTCTTTTGTTCGTGAATGGTTTCCTTGTACTCTATATCCTTTTGATGTTTTTAGTTTGTTTACACACTCTATATACTTACAAACATATATTTGATTCTGAGATCTAATTTTGATCTTGGTATTATTTTGTATTGGTTTTGGTTTATTATTCAGTTAAAGACTTTGGGTTTTATTAATGTGATGTTGTTTAAATGTTTTTAGTTATGAATTTATTTGAGAGTTTCACATTAATGAGCAGCTAATTCCCTTAGAGAAAGTGTTCAATCCTTCTAGATTGTTGTAGCTGCATGCATTGTGGTTTTCTTTGAGTTTATTACTTTCTTAATGGTTGCAAACATTAGGATCCAACCTATATTCACTATGAACCTAGGAGGAAGGTACATATTGGGAAAAGGAGATCACAATACTGATTTGGTGGTAATTACTGAAATAAGCTTACCTACATTATCTACTTAAGATGATTAGCTTACATCTAATCAACTTGAGATCGAGAAGAGATAGTTGAAACTGGGGTCCAAGATAAGGGTTAGTACGATGATTCTCTAAGACCGAGGTAGATGAGTGAAATTCACCAAATGGTGCTAAGAGGTAGTTGGTTATACCTAAATTATCAGATTCTACATGCACAATATTTTAATATTTGTATTGAGCATGAGAATCCTACTGAGTTAGAAGCTAGAAGAAGACAAGCCTAGTATTCTTTTCTGACTATTTACATCTAAAGATTTTGAGATCGATTACTGTTTACAACTACAAACCCTCCATTTACTTTCAGTACAAATCATTGATTCCAGTAAATGAGAGATATAATTCCATGTATTCCCTTGGGATTCGACCCCAACCTTGTTAGGTTACTATATTTTGCTTTGACTGCTTTATCCTTCAATTGGAGGTGTAGTTTAGGCGATATAAAATTTTTGGCATTGTTGCCAAAAATCTTAGGGTTAACCATGACCCGATTGTTAAACCACAATTACACAGCGCCCACACGAGCAAACCATCATTAAAACATGTATAAACATAATTTAAACTAAGAGTAAACAATACTAAACACTATCCAACAAAACTCTCAACATTGGTTTTCAAAATCACCATTAATAATTCATAAACAAAGCATTAAACACATTATTTTTATGAAATAACAATGAGGGATGAGTCACATACCTTATTCACGAAAATTCACAGAAAGAACTTAGCTCTTTTGGCTCTAGATGAACACCTTGTAGAAACCCTAGCTCAATCTTCAAGAGAGAGTTTAGAGAGAATTTTTAGAGTATTTTGATCTTATAAAGTGAGTAATCAGAGACCAATTAGTGTTATGGGATGTGGGTTCTAAGGGTTTGGGGAGGGAAATGTCTAAAATACCCTTAGCTTAAAAGCTAAAAAATATGTGCTGGAGAGTATGACTTGCCCCCCTAACTCGAACACAATGAATGAGTGGTACCTACCACTCATACCCTAGACATATTATTGTACTCTAATCCTATCCAACATACTAATTCATAGACCAACTAGAATCCACA
>NW_025883637.1:0-2954 GCF_002878395.1 Capsicum annuum
AAAGGGATGACTTTATCTTGGTTTGGATGTGTTATGATATTATTGCAGGTAATGGGACTTGAGTTCTATATCAATTAAATAGGAAACTGATGTGGGGCTTAGATTAACCTAGGACTATCCCACCTCAATAGCCATCTTTTAGGTTGTGGTTCTCCTAATGTTATTTAAGGATGATTAATGAGCAAAGACTAAACAATCTAGAGGACTTGAGTTTAGCATTTAGCTAGATGGGTTAGCTTGAGTGTAGGGAGGGTGTAAATTCTATCTTTGTGGTGCTGGGTAGCTGTAGTATGATGTTGAAACCTTCCACCGCGTACAGTTATATAACACTAGTTTAGTAATCCTCCAGGTCCTTTATCAGCACAAAACATGTTTTAGTTTTAGTATCGCTTTTAGGATATTACTAATTACCTTTAGATTTTTAACTTTAAAATGAGTATATGGAGCAGAAAAAACCAGATCGGGAAGTAGCAGGTGTGTTTCTTCTGTTTGCTTTAGATGGACTTATTTCAAGTCTATTTTATCACCAAAGGGAGGGACACTATTTAGAGTACCTAACAGGACATATAGCTTACTTGAACTGGCTTTTGCAATTGCTACTGAAAAGGTACCATATTTTTGATCATCTAAGTAGGGATATACATGAATTAGTGATTGTGTTTCATAAACATGATCTGAATAGTTAGTCGAGTGAGATTTGAGGTAGCCAACCTCAAATTGCTCGAAGTTGAGGTGTATATAGTTGTTGCATTTGTGCTTTCATTTTATGATTACAATATATTAGAGGTATCCTCACATACAAGGGCGTAAGGTATTAGAATGTCTCTTACTCTAGTTCTAGATAATAATAATAAAAGTAGTGTATAGTACTAAGATCCTGAAACATAGCAGATTTTCTGAAAAAGAGATTCAACAACTTAAATTAATGTAGAAAGAAAAAAAAGATTTATTGTAATTGCACAATATCTTTTCCAACAAGGGAGATTCAAGGATGTGTGATGTTGTAATTCTTGGCTTTAGCTCTGTAAGAAACTTGTTTCATTATTCTCTAATGATTGTCGCATGTGCTACCGTTTGTGTATTTTATTAGAAATGTGCTATGTTAGAAAACATCCAAAGTAACAGTTCACAATGGTCCTTGGTCATAATAACTTTTGGAATAGTAGTCTTACTTTCAATTTCTCTAAGTTCACTATTCCGAGTTTGAATGTTATTGGCCATTTCCATCTGTTTTTGCTTCTCCTTTTAAGTTATCTAGAGTGTTATTAATCGTAATGCTGATTTTATTTCGTGTCTTTTTCGTAGTAGTATCATTTGCTTAAATAACCAATACTGGTTTTGATTTGCAATTTTCCGCATCTGAGAAGCCTGCCACAGACTATAACAATTCAGTAGTAGCTTCACCAGTAGGTAAGGACTTGTCTATTCCAAGTATGATTCTTGTAGGATTATAGATACTAGGAGGTTCACACATACCCCTTTATTTCTTTTGTTAATCCTTTGTCTTAATTTGAGGTAATCGACCTCTATTTTCCAGATTATGATCTATAACAGTAGTCCTTTTTAAGCTTCACACGTGGATTCTTGAACCAATAGTAAAAGTTGTGTGGTATCAACTAGAGAGTTATCTTACATCCTTAGAAATTCTAATTGTTTTTTCTTTTAATTTTCATTTGGCACAAAACTTCTTTATGTACAACTCTTGTTGATGCATCCAATATGTGTTATAAGGACTTTTGATCTAAATACGTTGCTTAAAATATATTTTTCTTAAGATAGTTGATGGTCAATATGTTGATCAAATATTTGATAATTTAAGCTACTATCATATGCAGCTGTAACAATTTGCAAAAATTGGGAGAAATTGTCATATTCAGCTATCACAACTAACATTGCCAATTATCCAGTTTATACCATCCTCATATATATTTATTTCTAGAAAAGTTGTACATGGAGCCTTTCTAAGGATTGGGTTATTCGAAGCAATTTTAAGAAAAAAATGTCTTCTCCCTTGTCTTGCATGCTTTCTAAAGCTCGACGTAAAGGATGGTCTAGATGGCTTAAGTCAGATTATTGGGATAAACTTATTGTATAATGGGTGTCTCCTAAGTTTCAAAATAAGAGCGCCCAGACAAAGGCATCTCGAAATTCTAAGAAAGGTGTCTTATTGCACACGTGGTTCGGTGTTCATGGGGACAACTAAGTGGAAATTGGTAATTATTTATGCATTTAGATGGTAGTAAATTATTTATGCACTTGTGGTTCACTATGTTTATTTCATTTGCAGGAAGCATCTCTTACTAAATCAGCCACTTGTGAAGAGGTATGGAAGAAGACCCATATAAAAATTAGAGATGAAAAAGAAGTTTGGGTTGAAACACAGACAGAGGATACTTACGTAAGTTCAAATCTAACTTAGAATTTATTTTATATTATTTATTATATACTAATTTTACTTTTAATGTAAAATCGATACGTTCACAAGCAATTGAAGAGTTCAAAACTCAAAGGAGTCGACCGACAAATGATCAAGGTAATCCAATCATGCCATCAGAGGAAGAAACTCTTTCCTGCTAGCTGGATGTAGTTGGGGGTGTTATAAAGGAAGGGCATACCGCCTTTTTTCTGAGAAGAACTTTCACCATCTTTAGGGTGGATTACAAGGTATGAGGAGTTCTGCCACCATGTCAAATGAGCCGCTTGAGGAGATGTGACAGGAAGTTCGGGAGCTTGCTAGGAAGTACGAGGAGGAATGAAAAAGAAGGATAGAGGAGGAGCGGCGTAGGATGACACTAGGGTCAGACATCAAAGAACTCAAGACTCAAGTAAATACCTTAATCAAGCTTCTTTGTTCTCTGCAACCTAGTTCTGATGATGATGATGGAGAGGATGAAGAGGATTAAGTGGTGTTGTTTTAGGTTTGAATTATGTTAGTTTGGAGTGTTTGAAAGAAT
>NW_025883638.1:0-2197 GCF_002878395.1 Capsicum annuum
ATATAATAATAGCTACCATGCCAGTATTAAGATGGCACCTTTTGAGGCATTATATGGGAGAAGATGTAGATCACCAATAGGGCGGTATGAAGTGGATGAGACTCAGTTATTTGGGCCTGAACTTGTTCATAAGGTGATGGAGGATGTGAAAATCATTAGAGGACGGCTTAAGACAACCTAGAGTCAACAGAAGTCCTATGCCGATGTTAAAAGAAGGGACTTAGAATTTGAGATTGATGATCGGGTATTTCTGAAAGTCTCCCCTATGAAGGGAGTCATGCGTTTTGGGAAGAAAGGCAAGCTGAGTCCTTGCTATATAGGACTATACCAGATTATGAGAATGATAGGTGGAGTTGCGTATAAGTTAGAGTTGCCTACAAATCTGGGTTCCGTCCATCCAATATTTCATATATCCATGTTGAAGAAGTGTAGTAAAGACATATCTTTAGTGTTTCCTGTAGAGGAGATTAAAGTGTCAGACTCCCTATCTTATGAAGAAGAGCCAATTGCAATCCTAGATCGCCAAGTTCGGAAGTTAAGAAGCAAAGATATTATTTTGGTTAAGGTGTTATGGAGAAACCATAAAGTTGAAGAAGCCACTTGGGAATCAGAGAATGACATGAGGGATAGATACCCAAACTTATTTGATCCGGCGAATAAGAAGATGGAAGGTACAATTTTTTCCTTATTCTTTTATGCCTTAGTATGCTTGAAATTGTGCTTGCCTGTGTTCCGCATCATCATTCGGGGATGAATGATCCTAAGGGGGGATAATGTAACGTCCCGCAGAATTGGCGCATGTGTTCCCTCGCAGTGGTGTGCATAAAAAATTGGAAACTAGAATAATTTTCTAAGTGTAAAAGGGACTTAGTCTCATTTTTGGCTCATAAACTTTGATGAATTATTTTGCGACATTCTCGACATCTGTTTCTTGATTTTTGAGATGCGTTATGATCGGGGGTGTCGGGGGCACATCTCGAGTAAGTTTTAGAATTTTTAGACGAGTTTAAGGTCGTGTTTGGGTTGGCAAAATAGTAGCAAAAGGCTATAAGCCCGCGTTGCCTCGCTTAGACCACCATTCTAAGAAGGGCGCTACCCATGCTAGACCGGGGGTCTAAGCAAGGTGCGGACCAGGCTAGAACGGGGGTCCAAGCAGGGCGCCGCCCTGGGTATAGACTTGGGCCAATTTTCAGCTTCCTTCTTTGACTCATTAAGGGTAAATGTGGTATTTTTCAACACCTTATCATCACTAACACAGGATTTAATCCCTAGAATACTAAAATAAGATTAGTTTCTCTCAAAATCACCAAGAACACTCATTAGGGTTTTAACCTAAAAATCCATATATCTCAAGATTCAACTGTGGGTTTTAGAAATTGACTGTAGATTCAAAATCCTCACACTGTAGGCTTCAAGAAGCATCCATTAATTTCCTGTATTGAGGTACGTGGGGTTCATCCTAAAAACTACATGGGATATTGAATCCCTTGAACACGATTTAAGTTATCAAGCATGAATTTAAAAGGGGTCTTGGAACCTATGCTTTAAATTTTGCATTATGGGTGTTTTGATAATGTCATTGTTTTGACCTTTAGGTCTTCTTCCCTTAAATTGATTTACACCTATATGTATATATATGATATTGAAGATTTGATTGAGAGCATTGTTATTGAAATCTCTGTTTTTGATGATTTACAGTTTGTGAACTTATTGAGAATGATTTGAGATGCATGCACAATGTTTTGAAAGTGATCTTTTCAATATTCAAGAATTTAATATGATTTTTATGATGACGAGAGGGAGTTTCTTGATATGATTTTCGTTCTTGTGTTAAGAGGAATAATTACATGTGATTTATATCTTCAGCATGACCACCTTGTGCATTTGAGATGTACATAAGTATAGGAAGTGTGTTCCACTCACTTGGCCTTATGTACATAAGTGTTAAAAGACACTTTTGCTATCTCACAAAATCCGTCAAGTTTAAGGAGCTATCTAGTTATCAATCCAATTTTAAATTGGGGAAAAAACATAAATAGAACTTGAATGAAATTATTCACACGGAAATGGACATTGAATTTTAATTTCATTTGCCGACAACTTTATACAATACTGATCCAAATTTGATACATATATGTATTCTATACAATAAAGATACAGTTTCTATATGCATCTTATACATATCTATATATTTTAT
>NW_025883639.1:0-5000 GCF_002878395.1 Capsicum annuum
ACTCATGCACGGAAGATTAAAATTGTCGGTTCTTATAAGTAATAAATTAATGTTCACAATCAAAGATAGGGTAGGACAAACATCTTGATGAATTGTGCTAGTACATTTCGTATGTATTGAATAGACCAATTAGAGATATTCGTTTATGTTCTGAATATTAATAAATGATTTCTCTGGACCATTACATGTACTTATACTCTCAATCTTGATAAATTATTATGATCTATGTGGTTTGTTTTGTCGTTTTAATCTATAAAAAGGTGAGACTCTTTTGTGAATCAACATATTCTTGATAGGTTGGATGATGATGAATCACTTAGTGAAATATTAATTAGTTGATAGAACCATGTCTCGAACTTGAGATAGAAGATACCCCTTTATGGTTGCTTATAAGTTTTCACGTGAAAACCCTGCAGGTGGATTTTATATCCGTCATGTGAAATAAGTTAAGCATTATAAATCAAGGATTAAATTAATTAATGAGTTAAATTTTTCAGAGTATTTAATTTAATTGATTGGTGTCGGTAATTCTAACATGGGGAGTTAAATAAGATGTAATGGTAAATTTTGAAATTAAATCGAGGAGTGCAATTACAGATTTTAAGTGGAATAATTCGAAATTTATTATGATATGATAATTCTTTCATCACCGAATTAATATCATAATTGAAAGTCTCTCTTAATAAATGTGTGGTCCCTGCAATACCTGATTAACTAATCAATTTTGGAAAAGAAAAAAGAACTTACTAGAAGAAGTAATATTATTTACTGGTCTTCTGGAAGGAAAATAATATCTTTTGTCTTTAAATGGTTGAAAACGTTTTGGACAACTAAAGAGGCCTAAAACGTTTTGGACAACTAAAGAGGCCTAAAAACGTTTGCCTCTTGATTTTCCCTTATTTATGAGAAAAAAAGAATAAATAGGGTTTAGGGTTCAGAAGATAAAGTGAACTCCATCTTTTCTTTGAGTCCAAAAAGACTTGCCCACACAAGTTTGATAATCAAAGGTTAAGTCAGGCAGTATAGAAGACTACAAAATTGAAGGCCAAGGCATTGAACGATATTTGTGAAAGCTTCAAGAGATAAGTTTTTTAATTCTCGTTTTGATTATGTTATCTAGATTACATGTAAGTTATTGATCCTATAGAATTATTGCTTCCGCTGTGCATGTTCTAACACAATTGACATACATTTATTTATTTTGTGGGATTTATACATATATATTATTGAACTTTCATAGACGATATCAACATATAAATCATTTTTATGTTTTTGTTACCCTCTTGTGTTTCTTCCTTCATGGTTGTTTTTTGGATTTAATAAATTGATATTGAAGATAATAACTGATTAATTGATTCAACGTAGAAACTGTGTGAAAATGATTCTCTACTTTCTTATCCTTCTTTTCTTTTTTATGTCGTTATATCTCATACTACAATTAATACACAAACACTCAGTACATGTATCTGCAACGATTTATACGTACTAATCAAGTTTTCCAATGTTAATGATTTGTAAGTATCTTTATCAACAATAATTTATACTTTTTTTCTTTTGCAGGTGTGCACTGTTAATCGGCAAAGATCTGCTAGACATCCTACCAATTATATATAACTTTCATATTTTTGTATAATTTTTCTAAAATATTAATTTATTTGCAATACCTTCTTGATATGTAGATTTTTATAATTGCAAAAAAGTAGATATTCTTGACATTCATTTGAAGCAATGTTCAATATGTTTCTGCTTTGTATTGTCAATTATATATATATATACTAGAATAGTATACATGCGTTCCACGTGTATCAAATATTTTTTTGGAATAAATGTATATAGAAAATATATTAGTTGCACGTGTTATATTTTATTAAATATAAAACATTTTAGAAACAATGCAAAATTTTCAAGATAAAAAAGTTTACTTGTTAAAGAGGAATTTAGTCATTATACTTATTTCATAATTTAAAAAAAAAAAAAAAAACTTTGTTTTTACGAAGAGTTATTTTTATTATTAGAATTTCATATATTTATACTTTATGTAAAACGTAATTATTTTTTAAACAATTACATTCCGATACTATTTTCATTGTCATTCTCAGAACTTCACGTTTCATATCTATTTTTGTTTTTGCTCTATTTCCATTGTTTCAATCATATGGCAGAATTTTTCTTTTCACTAAATTTCTAATGAATTAGTAAATAACGTTTTTGTACACTCATAATAAATGAAAAAGTATATTTCACATCTATATGTCTATTCTATAAAAATCGATATATACATTTATGCACTTAGTAATAACAAAAAACATATAATTTAATTTAAAATACAAATCGTAACAATTAATTTTATGTATATATTCAAAATATTTTATATAAATTGATAAGTAGAGTGTAAAATTTATATTAAATTCTAATTTTTTTTTGGGAAAAAAAAAAAGGGGGAAAACTTTTTTTTTAAAAAAAAAAAAAAAAGAAAAGCTCAAGTTTGGGCATATGGATATATAATATCCGGTCGGAAATAAAAATGCCACTTTATGATCATTTCCTCTTCTTTCTCAATATACAGTTCATATACAATATTGATACAGTTTTCAACTTGGGTCATTCGTTCCTTTTAAAAATATTTCACTTTTTTCTTTGCTATAAATTTTTTAATTGAAAAATATTCTGCTTTTCCTTTTGTTGTTTAAAACGAATAATTAAATATAATTATATAAAAACAATATCATTGTTATATAGAATATGTATCTATATAAGATATATGTATAGAAATTGTATAATTCTATCAAATATGTATAAAGTATATATAAAAATATATCGAAAATGTATAAAAATTATATAATTATTGTGTAAAATATGTAAAAGAAAAGATGTACAATTTTTGTATAAATTGTGTATTAGAACTATATAATTTTTGTGTTGAATATTTATATGTATAAGAGATGTATAGAAACTATATAGAACAAGCCAGCAAATTAAAATAACTAGAAAGTGAAATTTAAATTTTATGGCTATTTTCGTGAAAATAGTTTGATCTGCAATGTCGTTTCTGTCCTTTCCCCAAACTTTTATGTATGTAAACATGCATATTGAAGAGTAAAATGGTAAGGTATGGCCGAAACTCAAAAAGGCTTAATAATTTTAAGAAAACAGAAAAAATAAATTAGGAAAAGAAACAAATATTATTTGTACATTGTCTGAACTCCAGAAGCTTTTTTTTTTGTAAGCCCGAAAGCTTCATTTTCTTCTCATTAAAGTCCTCTTTCCTCAAAACGTTTTCTTTGTATTATTGATACTATATATTTTATTATATCAGAAAAGCGATGAATCAGCTGAAATCATCAAGCTCAATATTGAACTTTGATAGACTAAATCTTGAAGATTATCTTCCTACTGTATCCATTCAACAACTGCATTTCAAGCTTGACCTGTAATTGGAAGTCTGAAGACTTTCCGGCTATCTTACCTTTTGCTATTGTCCCATCACAGAATGTCTCATTGGTGCTGCTACAAAACATTAGGTGGCCTTAACCGTTGCAATACTGCTTACCATGTCCTTGTTGGTGGCATTGATGGTTTGAGTATCACAAGTATTATCACTGAGCTTACTGCTGCTGCAATTTCATATGGTCTGACCAATGATGTGTGCAATATATACTAAAACATTCCTAAATCAGTACTTGATAAATTAATAAATTCTCTAAGGTAATGTTATTTTTTCAATCTGAAAAATCACTGATTTCGCTAAGATAATAAGTTAATATATTCTCGGAAGACCCATATGTTTAATGAGCCAGCTCCAGAAGAATCTAAACTTGAGGTAAACACAGATGGTCAAGTTGTTCTTGAGAATCCAGATGGTCAAGTCCTCTCCTTTGGAGACCACCAATTTTTTCAAACATGGGTGTTTCTTATGCTTCTTTGTTGGATACAGGGAATTTCATCTTTACTAGCAACGAATCTAGCCAATTGTGGAAAACTTTTGATCATCCTTCTTATACAACACTGTCTTCTAGGACATCACAGAATAACTTCTCCAGGTACTCTTTATTTATTTCCTACACTATTGTAATCGTTCCTGATTATTAAAATTTTAAAGCATGGAGTAGTGCTCAGAGATAGCTTTCTGGTTTTTTCTTTTTATTCCTTTTTTTCCTTTACAGGATGTGTGACACTGATACTTCATACACAGAAATCATATTTTATCGACAGAGCTAAGGACTACCCATAAATTTAATTATTGATCTGCAAAGTTTCATTTATTTTTTGACGCAGGTATGAATGAGCAAAATAAGAGATTTTCATACACAATAATTAGTTCTAAGCTCATATTGGAATCCTACTCCAGAATAACTGCAAACGCTAGAGGACTTATATCATCGTGGCACGAGAACTCCTTCTGCTGAACAGATTCAGTGCATCACAAGGTGCTTTTTACGGGAAAATTGAAGGGAAGATTACTTTTTACTGGTTTCAAAATCACAAGGTGAGAGAATGTCAAAAATAATGCTATCAACTTGAATCAACTGTTAATGGTACTGGTGGTGGTAATGTCAGTGGTGGTGATGATCAGTCTTATAGTAATTGAAATACTGAGAACAGAGAAAGGAAAGAATCAGGTATACATAAATCACATTTCTGTTATACAAGATTCAGCAATTTATATAATACTAAAGGAATGATTTTCTAATAGTACTAATTTTCTTCAAAAGAGATCTAGTTTGAAAGTCCTTCAATAAACATGGCCACGATACTAGTTTAAGGAATGAGTTTAATTGAATCCACAACGTTGAATTTTTTTCCTTTTTTAGTCAAGATCTGTGATTATAAAAGTTTTATGTATTGTATTTGTATATTTCACTTATGGGCTTGTCTGGATATCCATTACTTCAGTGTTTGTTATTTCTTCTATTTGAAAGTATGGCACATACCTGATGCATAACAGAAGACTACTTTAGCAAACCTCTATCAGTTATACTCCTACATCCCAATTTTCCTAG
>NW_025883640.1:0-2728 GCF_002878395.1 Capsicum annuum
ATAAGTAAAAGGTGCCAATTATAATTCTGAAAATTTACTTCCTTTTATAGAAGTTACAAATTTGAGATAGACACTTCAAACGGAACTTTTTTCTTCTTTGAAAAAACATTCACCACAAAATCTAGAACAGAACCTTACAATCAAAGCTTCAAAAAACGAAAATATCAATCAATAAATAGAGTTTAAAGATGTATTATGAAAAGTAACTATATAAAGATTTTAAAGCCTTGATTCAACATAGCAGAAGTGAATTAAGCAAGATAATGAAATAACTCTAACTAAAAAGTGATCTAGCAACACAAATTAAAAATAAAAAGGAAAGGGTTATATATATATAACATGTACATATAAACCAATGCAGAAATCATCTTCTTCAATAGAACAAATGCAGAAAACAGTTTCAGCAATCCGAATGAAGCCATGCATGAAAACAAAGCAGAAGCATTTGATTAAAAATAGTTTACCTGCAAAAGGAAGCAATGGTGAACAGCATAGAGAGAGTTGCTGCTGAATTTCCACCCAAAACAATTTCCACTTCTAGCTATATAGAGTATTGATCAATTCAGAATTTCGACAACCCTAGAGGAATCTGCAATTTTGGCAGGTAAAACAGTTCATTAAAAAAAGAGAAAAAATAGGAGAAAAGGCTTTCTTTTCCTGAATGAAAAGTAATCTTTTCAGGTTTGGCCCGGCCCTATTTATTTTGACCTTTTATAGCTGCGGGGAGAGGGGAAGTATGGGTTAAACCTTTACCATGATTAATTTTAAACCATAATTCAACTTTCCAACTTTTTATTATTTGGAGAAGATAAATTTTAAAAAAGATATTTTGGAGTTTATAAATTAATTGTTTGTTCCTTGCTAATTGAATTCCTGACTATATTATAATTCCTCAAATAGATAGGAATTCACATTTTGACTTCATCGTAATATCTAAGATCTATTTCAAATTTAGTTAACTTTGCCTTTCTTACTACTCCCTACGTCTTCTTTTCGTATCAGATTCTGGAGATTCTCTTTCATTGCTTCATCATCATTAGTACTGAGATTAATGAGTTGATAGAGATGAAGATGAAGAAATAGTGTACTGTCCTCCTTTTGAGCTTTCGGAATGTTGTTAGCTTTCCTTTTTTGTTTTCTTTTTGCTTTTTGTTATTTTTACCTGTTTCCAGGTTGGGTTTGGGGCCTTGACCTGGTTTTGGGTTCAGTTTGTACGTCTTTCTTTTTGGTTAATAAAAAGGCCTATGGGGCCCTATGCCTTTAATTTAAAAAAAAAAAAAAAATACTCCCTACGTTTCAATTTGATTGCCTTACTTTCCTTTTTATTCCGTTTAAAAAGAATATCTTTCCTTTTTTGGAAATCTTTAGCTTGAACAATTTAAGACCACAAGATTCGTTTGAACAATTTAAAACCACAAGATTCGAAAGTGTTTTACTTTCCTAAACTCCGTGTCTAGTCAAAATTAGACTAACAAAATAAAGCAGAGGGAGTAAGAGAAAGCAAGTAAATAAGGCAAAAAAATTTATTTATGAAGTGTTTCCTTTTTACACCTTTTTCAAGAATGAAGTTCTTGGTTTTCATTTACCTTAACTTTTTCAGCCACAAACTGACAATATAGTTGGCACTAAGTTCATGATTAAGAATCTGGTTTAAAGTTTTAATGACTGAGATATATCAGTTGTAAACTATCTCTTACAACTTAATTGTCTTTATCTGAACCTTTCCAGTTGTGTGACCGAAAAAATAGTCTTTGGGGAAACCTCCTATATCTTCACATTCCTTGCTATTTTTCTTCGGTCTTTTAAATCAACATCCTGAGAAAAGAGTTTTGAATTTCTGACTACAATTAAACTTCCTTGAATAGATAGGAATTCATATTGACTTCATAATATCTAAAATCTATTTCAGATTTAGTTAACTTTGACTTTAGGACTAAAAGAACACAAGTAAATAAGGAAAAAAATTTAGCGTTGAAGATTTTGATTCATGGTCTTCCGGTGAAGGTGCAAATACTAATTATACTTCCTTGAATAGATAGCAATTCATATGTGACTTGCAGCATAATATCTAAAATTTATTTCAGATTTAGATAACTTTGATTTTCTTACTAAACGAACGCAAGTATGGAAAAAAATTTAGTGTTGAAGATTTTGATTCTTTATTTTTCGGTGAGGATGCAAATATTAATATTCAGATCACCATCTACTAACTTCCTTCTCTATTTTTTGAATATAAAATTGAAAATACCATTTATGGCATTTTTCCTTTTCCTCCTTTTTCAAGAACGAATTCCTTAATTTTCATTTATTTTATCTTTTTCAACTAACATAGTGACAATGAAGTTAGCACTAAGTTGATGATTCAGAATCTAGTATAAAGTTTTAATGTCTCATCTATGATTTAGCCATGATTTAGCACTAAGGAACATCGCTGTATATCAGACTGAAAATGACTTTTTCACTCAGATACCGTCCTAAAAATAAAAGTTGGACTCAAAACTATGAGTTACCACTTGTTGTCTTTATCTGATCCTTTCCGGTCTATGTAATCACTTGACTAACAAAATATTGTCTTATGCAAAACCTCTTACACTGCTTAATGCTAAAGCTGAGATCTCTTTACATTCACCAAGAAAGGACAAAAGCAGATAAAGCTTGTAAGGAAGAGAAGGAACAAATATGTTCTCCATTCCTTCAAAAAATATTAATGTACGACAAAATAGAGATC
>NW_025883641.1:0-2402 GCF_002878395.1 Capsicum annuum
ATAAGAGAAACTCTCAATTAATAATAATGTTGTCCGATTGAAAATAAAAAAATCCATCCCTATATATAGGAAAAAAAACCCTATCCCAAATAGAATGGGATTGGAATCTACCTTTATCAAATCTAACTAGGACTAGGAAAAAGCTATCTCAAATAGTATGGGATTAGGATCTACTATTATGGAAATAATAAATAAAATTCTACTAGGACTAGGAAAGCACGTAAAAATAATACCAAAAATTCTCTCCTAAGAAAATAAGGAAAAGTTTTCAAATTTACTCACAACCCATATGGGCTCAATCTTCTTCTTTTTGGGCTTGGACTTGAATCATGAAATATGTGTAGCACTTTGCTCATTCTTCTCCATAATTCTTGGACTCGTTCTTGGGCTCTTCTTCCATCATAAGCATTTTCTTGATTTCATTGAAGCCCGTCAATCTTAATGCAAGTGGATCAACCTGGATGCTATCATTCCCCTCTTCTTGAAAACAATTCGTCCTCGAATTTGAATCTCGCATAATCAAGACGACATACAATAGTAAACATCCCTTACTTGAAAACAACAATGGTAGGAACAAAACAAGATAGTGACCATGTGTCCACTTAACCCAATTAATCCTTGCATGTATAAAATCACCTTTATAAAGTATGTGGACATCGTCATCCCAATAGAAAATTCTCTTATTTGTATGAGCACAACAAATTTCATGTATGGATAACGTCGGAGATGATATGTGCTTCTCCAATTTAACTCTATCAATAAAGTACTCTAATGGGCTTGCCAAAGACGACATAACATCTATAGAATATGCATCAAATTGAACACTTTTATGATATAGCCAAGCATCCTCAATTACACTTCTCAGATATTTTCCCACGTACCTATTCACATCAACGTAAGAATTGAGAGTTAAGAGCGTAGTTCATCACCTCAAAAAAGACCTTAGGTGTTCTAGCAATCCCAAGAATGTGAATAAACTAATCATACATACCGTATTTGGTCTTATATGGCAAAATAACAACACCTCGTTCCTTTTGCATGAGCGTTAGATTCACAACTGTATTTTTGATCTTTTTGTCACGAGTCTTATCTTGGAAAGATCCAAAACAATTTTCTTTACCTTTATACTTCTCATCAACATGCACTTGCTCAATAGGATGTTTAGTTTGGATCACCTTAGGAATAAGTTTATTCAATGGTGATTTTTTAATGCAAATATTCCCATAAGTATCTGCAAGAGAGTCAAAATAACTAGAAGAAGTAGAAATATTAGAGTTAGAATAAGAAATAACCTTATTCAAGCTCTCTTGTTTTTCTCTTTCTACCTCACAACCATCCCTCTCCTTTTTACTCTCGTGATCATCTCTCTTTTCTTTTCTCTTGACCTCAATTGACAACTTATTCTCTCCACACAACACAACCTCGTCCTTTTCCTCTCTTCGAATGTCAGCATGCACTTCCTTACTCCTTCAATTATTTTCCCTCTCAAAATCTTTCATTGCTTCTTTCACACGTTTCTGATCTTCATAAACTTGGGACGGAGTTAAAGGTACAAGTTTATACTTTCTTTTGTTTAGCTCAAAAGAAACTCTATTCTTCCCCCTATCATAAATTGCATTCCTATCAAACTGCTAGGGATGCGCCCAAAAAAATATATTTTTTTTTTTCGTTTTTTTTTTGTTGAAACTCCCAAGATTATCAAGAACGAAACCTTGATAGAACCGCTTTGATACCACTTGATAAGAATCGGGTTACGTTAATAAACAAGAAAATAATGCGGAAGCAAAAAAAACTCTAAGATTAAAGACAAGAAGTTAAAAGATAGATGGAATTTGAGAATAAATCTCCAATTTCGAGGTTAAGTGCTAAGAACCCTAATTGATCTTAGTATTCAAAATTAGTGGATTAAGACTAATTATGATACCAATAGAGTCAATTCAAGAACTTAGATCCAAAGGTGATCTAGACCCCTATTTTGAGGAAATTAAAGACAACAATTAGTATAAGACTAATCACCTTCTTTAATTAACTTTAATAGAAATCAAAGATATCAAGTTAAGAATTAATCTTATTTCCTAAAGAATCGTTCTTATAGGATTGCAAGATAAATCCCAAGTAGCCACACACAAATGTGTAAATAAGAGAAACTCTCGATTAATAATAATGTTGTCTGATTGAAAATAACAAAATCCATCCCTATATATAGGGAAAAAAAAACCTATCCCAAATAGAATGGGATTGGAATCTACCTTTATCAAATCTAACTAGGACTAGGAAAAAGCTATCCCAAATAGCATGGGAGTAGGATCTACTATTATGGAAATAATAAATAAAATCCTACTGGGACTAGGAAAACATGTAAAAATAATACCAAAAATTCTCTCCTAAGAAAATAAGGAAAA
>NW_025883642.1:0-2551 GCF_002878395.1 Capsicum annuum
CTCCATTGGACGTGAGCTTTGCACTTTAAGAGAATGAAGGTGAAAGTTACTCACAGTTGGACTACACACGAGTGTTGGAATGTATTTACTATCGGTGGAGGAGCAATTTCTTAGAAATCATCGAAACAGACTTGTATCGCTCGCTCTACAATGGAATATGAATTTATCGCATTAGATAAAGCCGGTGAAGAAGCAGAATGACTCTGGAATTTCTTGGAAGGTATTCTGTATTGGCCCAAGCCAGTGGCACCAGTATGTATACACTGTAATAGTCAAGCGGCAATACGTAGGGCAGGGAGCATGATGTACAACGGTAAATCTCTCATATAAGATGAAGACATAATACCGTTAGAGAACTTCTCTCTAGTGGAATTATGACTGTAGACTATGTAAAGTCAAAGGATAATATGTCGGATCCACTTACAAAAGGCCTATCTAGAGAAGGATTAGAAAGGACATCCAAGGGAATTTGTTTAAGGCCTAGGACAAGTCAGCATGGCGGTAACTCTACCTAGCAGACTGGAGATCTCAAGATCTAGGTTCAAGGAGATCAAACAAAGTTGTGTCTGACAGGTTCAACATTGTCAATTACCCAACCCATTCTCATGATGTAGACAATGTATGGTAAACAAGGATAAGACTTCAGGTGAAAAGTCTTTTAATGATTATCTAAATTTGACAGATTTGACCAAATAGTTTAATCTATAGGATTGAACGTTTAGAAATCACCTATGTGTGGGCGAAGTGGAAGCCGCTTCAAAGAGAATGTTAGTAAAGGCCTATTCTCTAAGCTCTCATGAAAATCGGGATGTGTTCATGGCTGAAAAGAACAAAACCGTAAGAACCATAAACGGTAAAAGGCTGGTTGTGTGACATATGTTGTCTAGGTGTACATTAAAGCTCGACGGTTCAAAGATATCAAACCTACCGATTGACCGAGTGCATTCGATGCATGTTCACTACGGAAAGTTCAAAGGAAACCACTTATCCTTATGTTATCAGTCTTTGCTTGATGATCACATACTTGTCCGTAAAAGTTTTACGAAAAATAGCCATTCCCCATTCATGTGGGGGATTGTTGGGTTCTACATGTGTGTTGAATGGAAAATGGAGAAATCAAGTGGAAGAAAAAAATTGAGTTTACACCAAAAATGAAAAGTGTACTCAAAATTGGAAAGTTTACTCTTTCTCCCACATTGGTGAAAGAAGAAAACTTTAAAGTGTTTATATTGTGAAACATACTTCCACATGGATAAGTGAGGCAAGGAATAAGAGATGCCTCGCGCCTTCGTTGTCGTTCGCTCGGCTCGGCCTCGGCTTCGGCTTCGGATTTGGATCGATCGATGAGATCTATTTTTTTGTACAAACTTTATTTGAATTCCGAAAAATACCAAGAGAAAACGCAGTAAATAATTTCTGCGTTTAATCCTCCATTTACATGCAGTAACAGTGACGCTACTGTTTTACGTGAATAGTGACGTCGAACAGTTGCACTGCTTCAGAAAAGTTGCATTGCTTCAGAACTGATGCACTGCTTCAGAAAAGTTGCATTGCTTCAGAACTGATGCACTGGTTGAATAAACAGATGCAACCATTCAACCAAAGACACACTGATTCATGGAAAGATATGACTGTTCAGGAAAGAATGTAATCTTTAATGAACAGACATGAACTTACAACAAAGGTGCAACCTTTGGAGTGAACCATTGCCTCCTTTCTAAAGAGGCATCTTGTGGCTATAAATAACTTGGTTTTCATCCACAGGTTTGGCATAGAAAATAGAGAAATTTTCAGATTACAAACTTCTTCTTCTTGTCTTAAAAATACTCTAAGTGTGATCATTCAAACCGTGAGTGTGTTCGAAGAATCCGCCTATTTGAGGTACCGCTATAGTCGGTATTGAAGGCCATTTTATCCTGAGAGGAAGATTCCATAACCTCGGGTACAGTGAGGGAAATTATTCCTTAAGTAAAGTCCGTGAATTCGGACGACTTGGCCTTAATCATTTCTGTTTCATCTTTATTTTCTGAAAAATAAATATACCTCTTGGAAAGGTCATTTTGATCTTGTGTTGAGGGTATTGAATACTTCATTGTGTTCTTGTTCATACTTGAACTCGAGTTGAAGTTGTTGTTGCAATATACAGATTCTACATACCCGAATATATTGTGGAAAAAACACTTTTATATCACCGTTAATTCTCTTTTTCCTAAGAATTATCAAGTTTGTAGTGATAAGATCCTCCAAATAATCGTTTGCCACTTATAAAACCTTCTTCAGCAATCCATAATTGGACCAATGTCGAAGTCTCAACCTGATAATCCTCGGGGAAACCACCACTATAAAGAAACCAAGGTGTGAGGTGACTAGGCAGGTGGTTGTGATAATAATATCTTAATGCCAGTCATGATAAATTTCTACCCTCTTTTGAAAACATATATTCCCCAAATTACTCCAGTAAAGAATTGCTATTTCCAGTGTCACTATTTTTTAATACATTACCTCTTCTGAAGAGTTTGTTACACAAGAACTACTTCTGATGAGTTCGCAA
>NW_025883643.1:0-2831 GCF_002878395.1 Capsicum annuum
CCCTCCTAAAATTCAAATATAATTCAGCAATTTCGTATATAGTTCAGAGTGGAAATAAAAATTTTCCTTATAGAAATTGAAAAACTTCTAAAACCATTTTATCAAACATCAAATATATATTTCAAATTTGCCATTTAAACAATAAGTAAAGTTGATAAGTAAATAAATAAATAAATATATATATATATATATATATATATATATATTAAGTTTAATGATGGAAGAGGACAAAGTAGGGGGATGGGGATGTTATGGGTTTCCATTCAACAAGCCTGTTGTGGAATTGAAAGGTTAAATGAAAAAAAAGTGAACAGAATCTTATTCTCTTTTTAACTTTGATTGATGTAAGGATTCAGTTTTTTTTTCCTCTTTATTTTGTGGGACCTTTTACTCTTGTTTTGTATCGTAGTTTGGTTTGTGGATAAAGTTATTAGAAATTATAATTTTTTTTAAAAAAAATAATATGATATATTAAAATTTTCATCATGCACAAAGTTCGAGAAAGAATTTCATCACAAGAATGTATTGTACGCAGTTATATCTAGCATTTCTGCTAGAGACTGTTTTCAAGATTTAAACTCGTGACCTCATATGACAACAATTTTATCAGTTAATTCAAGACTCCCGTCAAAATTATAATTTTTAGAATCATAATTTTAAAATTAATTTAACCTTGATAAACTAAGACTACATTTGATGACATGGGTAAGATATTTCAGAAGGTAAAGATTTATCGCGAGATAAAAAAGTTCTCCTTTGTGGGAAGATGAACGTGACTCGAACTTGCAATCTATCAGTTGATGATAATGGAGGTGCTCAACTATTTGAGCAAGTCTTATTTTTTCTACTAAGATAAATTTATACTTTCAATTAAATAAAGTATAAATCAAATCTCAAACTGAATCTTGAAACCATCTCTTAGTGTCCTTTTTACTAATGAATAATTTTCGCTTCAAATCACTTACAAAAATTCTTTATTAATTTTCAATTTGTATTCATATCGAAACACAACCTCGATTTTTAAATACACGAACCTTTTGAATTTGTTTCTCACTTTTCTTTTTAATCTGTTTCAAAAATATTTTTTTTTTTTTTACTTTTTTTGACGATTCTTCAATTCCAATTTTTCGCATGAGAAACTTAAAACAAGAAAATTAAAGAATATTTTTGTACATTCTTTTTTTATTTTCTTAAACTTCATGCTAAATTTAAAACTGTTCTAAGAAACTTTTTTTAGAAAAATAAATTTGATAGTATTTTTTAATGTCCAAAACTCTGTATTTCCACCAATATGGGTTGTAGTGCAGTGGTGATACTGTAACTTTTAACTAGATGCCTCATGTTTGAGTCCAAATTTTGTTGGGAGTGTCACTCTCACAATGTATCCTGCAATGCGTCATTTAGATTAATCACGACTTCAATGCGAATATTTGACAGTGAGTGAGAAACTAGAATGTATCCTGCAGTGCGTCATTCAGATTAATCTGGACTTCCAAGCGAATATCTGACATCAAGTGAGAAACCAAAATGTATCCTGCAGTGCGTCATTCAGATTAATCAGGACTTTCATGAGAATATCTGACATCGAGTGAGAAACCAGAATGTTTCTTTCAATGCGTCATTCAGATTAATCAGGAGTGAGAAATCAAAAAAACTCTGTCCACCCACCTAGCCACCCACAACCCCACCTCTTTTTGCCAACATGAGTTGTGGTGCAGTGATGAAACTGTAACCTTTAATTAGAGGTGTCATGTTTGAGCCAAAATTTCGTTGAGAGCGTCATCCTCAAAATATATTCTGCAATGTACCATTCAAATTAATCAGAAGTTCAATACAGATATATGACATCGAGTGGGAAATAAAAAAAGTTATGTCTACCCACCTAGCAACCCCACAACCCCACCTCTTTCCTCTTGTCTTTATTGTTAAACGCCTTTTTTCATCTATGATTATGAAGAACAAAAATAGTGTATAGTATATAGTACTAACTACCACTGTGTGTTATATCTACTTTCTTTTCTGACTTTCTCTGACATCCCACCATTTCTTTCTTTTCTTTTTCTCTTTCTCTAGTAATCTTATCTCCAATTTTTTTTATTTTTTTAAATGTTATCTATTATATTCTTTCTCACCATATTTAGTAAAAACTAAAAACAAGTACTTGTCATTTCACTGAAAAAAATTCATCAATAAATAAAGGTATGGTACTTTTTTTTCAAGATTTCTGTTTAGTTTCCATATTTGATATTTCTTGATTTTAGTGTCTTACTTGTTTTGAGTTTTGTAGTAATTAGTATTTATTATATTTGTTTGTGAATTTTGGATTTTTTTTTTGTGTTTAATTTTCTTGATGTGCAGTTGTTTCTAGTTTGTATATGGTCCTTGTTATCTGATTTTAATCATTTGGGATCTTATGTTATATTATTAGTTCTTTAGGTTTAAGCTGAGGGTCTATCAGAAATAGTTTTTTTTTTTAACTCCTGAGGTAGTGGTAAGATCTGCGTACACACTGTTATACTCAGACTCCACTTGTGCGATTACACTGTCTATGTTGTTGTTCTTCAGAATTTAACTTGAGGGTCTATCGGAAACAACTTCTCTACTGTATAGGAAATAGTCTTTCTAAATCCTGTGGTAGTGGTAAGGTCTGCATACACGCTATCATCCTCTGACTCCACTTGTGCGATTACACTGTCTATGCTGTTGTTGTTCTTCAGAATTTAACTGAGAGTCTATCGGAAACATCCTCTCTACCTGCCTAAGGTAGGGGTAAGGTCAGCGTATATACTACCCGAGATCCTACTTATGAGATTACACTGTCTATGTTGTTG
>NW_025883644.1:0-3485 GCF_002878395.1 Capsicum annuum
CCACCAATAATTTATGAAATTCTAAATTCAGAAAAAAATAAAAAAAATTCATGGCCAAATGTCCCTTAAAAAGCTTGAATTCCTTTTTATATTCTAACAAACTCTTTTCAAAAATATTTATTAATGTATTTTTCAACTTGTGATAAACAAAATCACCAAAGAACATAAATATATGTGACAAACTTACAACAATAATAATTTAATAGTTACTCTTTCAATCTAAAGCCACCATTTCCTTAATGATTTAGCTAGAAAGCACTGGCTTTCAAAAAACCCCAAACCAATAAATAAAAAAGAAGAAAGAGGTGGAAGAACAACTTAAACAAATTAAGTTTTAACAATTCATAAAGCAACTTCACAAATTGCCTGAAAACATGACATGAAACATAACAACTCAACCTCGTAACTTCACTTCTAACTCCACATGCAGTACCTTATAGAATCTCAGTTATGATAGTTGTGAGAAAAATAAAATACCAATAAGTAATAGTTAAAAAAAGGTCAGTGTACTTGCATAGGAAGAAGGTTAAATCTGAAGTCAAGTTTGAGGTAGCACCACTGCAACTTCCATAACTCTTCTCCTTGAATTTCTTTGCTATTTTGGTAGTAAGGTCCTGATCAACTAATACACGCTACTTGACACTTCCAGCTTGACCAAACATTAATATTCCTTCCCTAGTCTACCTCATAAAGGCTTTCTTCAGGTATTCGAAACTACATCCTATTAGCTAGCTTCTACATATCCGTGATAGCATATCTGTCTTTCATATACATATACAATGTTTTAATACATTTCTTTTGGAATTGAGACTCCTTAAGTCAAATCAAAACGTTTCTTTTAAAATTGAGACTCCCTAAGTCAAATAAAAAACAATAAGGTAGTTAATGTACATTCACAAATTTGTCATATCAAATGTAATAAAAATAAGAATTTGCTTGAAATAATTTATCACGAAGTCTCAATAGCTTGCTACTCATGAATCCCCCTTTTCCTCTACAAAAATATCAAAGAATTAATTAATAATAACTTACATAAATTTATATATATATTGATTGAAAAAAGTAATAACTTTACAAAGAAAAAAAATCATGTTCATACTAATAACTCAAATAGAAAAAAAAAAAATTTAATCCAAGTAAAAGTTAAAAGAAAAGGAATTTAACTCCTTCATTAAAATTAATTTGATTATATTGCATACAAGAACAAAAGACGATAAATATGAATGCAAGAAGACAATTGGAATCAAAATCAATATAATAGGAAAAAGTAAAGTAGAATAAGTTTCTTGTAAATTTTAACCCAAAATATTACTTAAATAGGATTGTACATTTTTTTTTTATATATATAAGACAAAATTCTAATTGATTTAGAAGTGTTAAATATTATGATTTCTTACCTAAAGTAAATAGGATTGTACAAATTCTTTTTTATATAAGGTAAAATTTTAATTGATGTAGAAGTGTTATATATTATGATTTCTTACCTAGAGTAAATTATCAAACCTAAAGAAGTTAATAATAAAATTAATTATCAACAAATATTTACCCAAAAATTAAAGGACAATTACATGATGAAAAAAAGGAATAATCTACTATAAATAATAAAATAAAACTGAGTATTAAAGCAATAATTAAACTTAAATTAAATAAACGTAAACTGATTCCATCTCAAAGCCAATTACCTTAAATAATTTAATTTTTATAATAAACATAAATTGAGTGCAAGTCAAAGATAAATTATCAAAAATAATTAAACATTTAATAAACGTATGATCCAAAAAAACCTAATGGAAATAATTTTTGTATGGAAAAATTAATTGGAGGAAAAAGGTGAAAAAACTATTTAGTCTAAAGTAGAGCATTTTAATGAGGGGGAAAAGTTCAAATCACTTTTCTAAGGGTCTTCACACTTATGTTTGATTATTATTGAAAAATAAATAATTTTATTTATTACAGAGACTTTTAATAAAGTGCAAAAAGTTCGAATCACTTTTCAAACATCCTTCATGCTTTAATATAATAATATAAATATAAACATATATTTTACTATAAGCACATATATATTTTATCACCAGAAGTTTCAAGTGGTTGATGGATCATCATCTTTGCGTTTGTCATGCATTATCTCTTTTCCTTGTTGGTAGAGACTAAGAGAGACACATCAATTTAAATCATATTTGTAGTACGATTATTTTTTTTCTCTATATTAATTGTTTTTCATTTTTAAAGTCAAATCTTTACAAAATAAATGATTACTACGCACTTAAAAATTCTAAAAATTTAGTACTTTTTAAATTTTTCTTATTCTAACGCTTTTATATTTATTTCTAGATTTTTCAAATCTTCTTAAAATCAAATTTAGTTTATTTAGAAATTTTAAACTAATGAAAAAAATATTACTTTCATAAATTTGATAACTTCTAATAAAGAAAGGTTTTACCATAAATATATTTAATTCATTTTCAACTCTTAAATATTAGAAAAATAGTGAAAAAATAATTTTATCTAAAACAAAGATTTTTAACGAACGACAAAAAATTTAATATATTATAGATTATAGGTATAGATAGATCTAGACGATATATATTAGAGAATAGAGATAAGATAATTGTGTTTGACCTTGCAATTTTATAAGGTAAATATTAATTGATTTCAAAATTCAAAATATTAAACTCTTTAAGAAAAACACTAACTCAACAAAAGAGTTAGGATTTACGCTGATTTGCATGACTGAGTGGATAATTCGACATGACAGTTAATATACATTGAAAATAAATTAAAGATTTAGTTACAATTAGAATACACATTGAAAATAAATTAAAGATTTAGTTACAATTAGATATCGAACATTCTATCTTCATCTATGGATCCTTTATTGATACTTATCCAATTCGACGTACGATTCAATTCAAAAATTATGTTTCGTAATTTCATAATTCAATTTTATTTGCAATTATGTAAAATAAAGATGAAAAAACTATATGTCTTAGTAAACATAAGCTCCTATTTACTTTAAGTTTTAATTAATTACAATTCATAGTCCTCTTGCTAGTTACTTCTCCTTCTCTCTCTTCCAATCTTGCTGATCGGCTCCCTTTCATCTCACCCTCTCTGCTGCCTCCCTCCATCTCTCCCTCTCGTTGACTCTCAGCTCTCTTGTTTTCTATCTCATTTTTTCTTTAAAAAGACTTTGTTTACTTTAGCAAATCATAATTAAAGTGTGCTAAATTATAGAAAGAGTGTGTGGCCATGACTGGTAAGTGATAAGTCACCTAGATTTTCGTAATTAAATCTATCCTTAAATATTAGGTAATACTAAAATTTAGGAATTTCAAATCAATTAAAATTCTATTTTATGAATATTACTTCCTCGTTTGAACTAAATAACACAACTATTAAGTATCGTATATGTCAACTGCAATGTAAATTTCTTATTAGTGTTTTTTCCATTTTTAATTCTTCTCTATATTTTTCACATAAGTTTC
>NW_025883645.1:0-3636 GCF_002878395.1 Capsicum annuum
GACCCTAGGCCCACCCCCAAAACTGTGGGTTATAGCACACCGATTTGTCTTGAAAATGCCCAGTTTGCGTCGTTTCACCCATTTTTCTACCCAAATGGACATATAAATTTAAACAAACCATATTGGGAAGATCTCCAACCTCCATCGCATGTCCTAGTCGATTTTTGTCACACAGCACGCCCGGATCCCGGGCCCACCCCCAAAACCATGGGCTATAGTACACTGATTTGGCCCAAAAATGCCTTGTTTCGCATCATTTTGACCGTTTGTCCACACAAATGGTAACTAAAATTTAAACGGATCACACTGGGATGATCTTCAACATCCCTAGCATGCTCCAATCAATTTTTGACCCACACCATGCCTGGACCCCGAGCTCACCCCCAAAATCGTGGGTTATCGCTCATCGGTATAGCCCAAAAATGCACCATTTGTTCGGTTTCTCCCGTTTGTCCATCCAAATGTCCACAAAACTTTAAATGAACCAAACTAGGACAATCCCCAACCTCCCTGGCACACCCAGATGATTTTTAGCTCACAACATGCGTGGATTCCGGGCTCACTCAGGAAACCGTAGGCTATGGCACACCGATTTGGCCCCAAAATGCCACGTTCGAGCTGTTTCACAAGTTTGTGAACCCCAAATGGCCATGAAAATTTAAATGAACCACATTGGGATAATCCAAAATCACCCTGGCATACCCCGATTAATTTTTGACACACAGCACGCCTGAACCTCGGGGCTACCCCAAAAAGTATGGGCTATAGCACACCGATTTAGCCCAAAAATACCCCGTTCGCATTGTTTCAAACATTTTTCCACCCAATAGTCCATAAAAATTTAAATAGACCACACTGAAAAGATCCCCAACCTCCCTGGCATTCCACAGTTAATTTTTGGTACACAATTTGCTCGAACCTCGGACCCACCCCTAAAATCGTGGGCTATAGCACACCGATTTATCCCGAAAATTCTAGGTTCACGTCGTTTCCCCTGTTTGTACGTCTAATTGGCCGTAAAAATTTAAACAGACCACACTGGGATGATCTCCAACCTCCCTGGCATGATCTGATCGATTTTTAGACAGTGTAAGTCCGGACCTCGGGCCCACCCCTCAAAACCGAGGGCTGCAGCATACAAATTTGGCTCGAAAATACCCCATTCGCGCCGTTTTGCCCATTTGGCTTCCCAAATAGCCATGAAAATTTAAACGGACCACACTGGAATGATCCCCAATCTCCCTAACATACCTTAGTCGATTTTTGACTCACAGCACACCCGGGCCCTAGACACACCCCCAAAATTGTAGGCTATAGCACACTGATTTGGCCTAAAAATACCCAGTTCACACCGTTTCGCTCGTTTGTCCACCCCAATGACCAAAAAAATTTAAACGGACTACACTAGGATGATCCCAACCTCCCTGGCACACCTAGGTTGATTTTCTGCCACAGCACGCTCGAACCCCGGTCCCACCCCCGAAATCATGGGATATTGTACATTGATTTAACCCAAAAAAAACCCTATTTGCATCGTTTCACCCATTTGGCTACACAAATAGCCATAAAAATTTAATCAAACCATACTGGGATGATCCCTAACCTCCCTGGCATGGCACGATCGATTTTTGGCACACAGCACACCAGACCCCAAAACTACCCACAAAATTGTGGGCTATAGCACACCGATTTGGCCCCAAAAAAAGCCCCGATCACATCGTTTCCCCCGTTTGTCAATCCAAATGGCCGCAAAAATTTTATTGGACCATACTGGGATGATCCCCAACCTCCCTGGCACGCCTCGATTGATTTTTGACTCACAGCACACCCAGACCGACCCCCAAAATCGTAGGCTACAGCACACCAATTTGGCCTGAAAATGCCCCATTTGCATCGTTTCGCCCGTTTGTCAACCCAAATAGCCAAGAAAATTTAAACGAACCACACTGGGATGATCCCCAACCTCCCTAGCATGCCTCAGTCAATTTTTGACACACAGCACGTTAGGACCCGGGGCGCACCCCCAAAACCGTGTGTTAAAGCACACTTGTTTAGCCCAAAAATGCCTTGTTCATGCCGTTTCGCCCGTTTGTCTACCCAAATAGCCATCAAAATTTAAACGGACCATACTGGGATGATCCCCAACCTCCCTTACATGCCCTGGTCGATTTTCGGCCTACAACACTCCCAGACCCCAGGCCTACCCCCAAAACCGTGGGCTATTGCACACCGCTTTGGCCCTAAACCATCCATTTGCACCGTTTTGCCCTTTTGTCCACCCAAATGGCCATAAAAATTTAAACAGACAAAACTGGGATGATCCCCAACCTCTATGTCACGCCCCGATCAATTTTTAGCCCACAGAATGCCTGACCCCAAAACTACCCACGAAATCGTGGACTATAGCACACCGATTTAGCCTAAAAAAGTCCCGTTCGCGTCGTTTCCCCCGTTTGTCCATCCAAATAGCCGTAAAAATTTTAACGGACCACACTGTGATGATCCCCAACCTCCGTTGCACGCGTCGGTCGATTTTTGATTCACAGCACACCCGAGCCCCGACCCACCCCTAAAATTGTGGGCATAGCACACCGATTTGGCCCGTAAATACCCTATTTGCGTTATTTCACGCGTTTATCAACCCAAATGACCATAAAAATTTAAACGAACAACACTGCTATGATCCCCAACCTCTTTGGCATGCCTCGGTAATTTTTTGGCACACAACACACTAGGACCTTTGGCCCACCCCCAAAACCATATGCTATAGCATACTATTTTTGCCCCAAAAATGTCCCGTTCACACCGTTTCACCCGTTTTTAAACCCAAATAGCCACAAAAATTTAAACGGACTATACTGGGATGATCCCCAACCTCCCTTTCATACCTTGGTTGATTTTTCACCCACAGTACTCTCGGACTCCGGGCCTACCCCCAAAATCGTGGGCTATTGCACACCGATTTGGCCCTAAACTGCCCCGTTTGTGCTGTTTTGCCCATTTGTCCACCCAAATAGCCATGAAAATTTAAACGGACCATACTGGGATGATCCCCAACCTCGCTGGCATGCTCCGATTGATTTTTGGCCCACAACACACCGGGACCCGGGCCCACCACCAAAACTGTGGGCTATAGCACATCAATTTTGCTTGAAAATGCCCCGTTCGCATCGTTTTGCTTGTTTTTCCACCTAAATGGCCGATAAAATTTAAACAGACCAAACAGCTAATTTATTTTCGACCCATAGCATACCCAGACCCCGGGCCTACCCCCAAAACCGTGGGCTATACCCTGTCGATTTATCTTGAAAATGTATAGTTTGCGCCTTTTTACCCATTTGTCCACCTAAATTGCCACAATAATTTAAATGGACTACACTGGGCTGATCATCAACCTCCCTGGCACGCCTCGATCAATTTTCATCCCACAGCACTCCCGGACCCCAGGCCCACCCCTAAACTTATGGGCTATAGCACATAAATTTTGCCTGAAAATTCCCCGTTTGTGCTGTTTCATACGTTTGTCCACCCAATTGGCCGCGAAAATTTAAACGAACCCCACTGGGATGATCTCCAACCTCCCTGCACACCCCTGGCAATTTTTGACTCACAACACGCCCAGACCCAAGGCCCACC
>NW_025883646.1:0-2122 GCF_002878395.1 Capsicum annuum
AGTATCAAAATAAAACCACATTCAAAACCAAAAATCCCCTTCAAATTTCAAGTGACTAAGTATCAAAACAAAACCACATTGAAAAAACAAAATCTCATTTAAAGTCTCTACAGTTTACCTTTTTGAAGTGACTAAGTCACCAACCAAATCAAAATCTAAACAAAAAGTCTCCTTGAAAGTCTCTACACTTAACCATTTTCAAGTGACTAATGATAGAAACAAACCACATTAAAAACACAAAATAGCCTTTAAAGTCTCCACACTTAACCAATTTCAATAACTAAGCCATCAACAAAACTACGATCCAAAAACAAAATTCCCTTTAAAGAACCTTCATTTAACCATTTTCAAGTGACTAAGTATCAAAACCAAACCTTATGCAAAACACAAAATCTCCTTTAAAGTCCCTGAACTTAATCATTTTCAAGTAAAATATGTCACTAACCAAACCACATTCAAAATAAAAACCCCCCTTTAAATTCCATACAATTTAGCATTTTCAAGTGACAAAGTATCAAAACAAAACCACATTCAAAACACAAAATCCCCTTTAAAGTCCTTACACTTGACCATTTTCAAGTAACTAAGTTACCAACCAAACCATATTCAAAACACAAATTCCCTTTAAAGTCCCTACACATAACCATAATCAAGTGACTAAGTATCATACCCAAATAGCATTCAAAACAATAAATCCCCTTTAAAGTCCCGACACTTAAACATTTTCAAGTGACCAAGTCACCAACCAAATCGAAATCTAAACAAAACATCTCCTTGAAAGTCTCTAAACTTAACCATTTTGAATTAACTATGTCACGAACCAAACTACCTTCAAAACACAAAATCCTTTTAAAAGTCCCTATACTTAACCGTTTTAAAGTAACTAAGCCACCAACAAACCACATTCAAAATAATAAATCCCCTTTAAACTCTCTACACTTAACCATTTTCATGAGACTAAGTATCAAAATAAAACAACATTCCAAATAAAAAATACACTCTAAAGTCTCTACAGTTAACCAATTTCAAGTGTCTAAGAATCTAAATAAGACCACATTCAAAACACAATATCTCCTTTAAAGTCCCTACACTAGCCATTTTAAAGAAACTAAGTCACCAACCAAACCACATTCAATCCACAAAATCTTCTTTAAAGTCCCTACATTTAAAAATTTTGATGTGACTAATTCACCAAACTAACCACATTCAAAACACAAAATCCCCTATAAAGTCTCTACAATTAACCAATTTCAAGAAACTAAGTCACCAACAAAACTATATTCAAAACAAAAATTCCTCTTTAAAGTCACTGTACCTAACCATTTCCAAGTGACTAAGTATAAAACCAAAACCACATTCAATATAAAAAATCTCCTTTAATATTCATACACTTAACCATTTTTATGTGACCCAGTATCAAAACCAAACAACATTGAAAACAAAAAATCCCCTTTAAAGTCCCTACACTTCACCATTTTCAATTAACTAAGTCACCAACAAAACTAAATTAAAAATAAAAATTCCCCATTAATATTCCTTCACCTAACCATTTCCAATTGATTAAGTATCAAAACAAAACAACATTCAATATAACAAATCTGATTTAATGTCTCTACACTTAACCGTTTTCAAGTGACTAAGTATCATAACAAAACTACATTCAATATACAAAATCCCCTTTAAAGTCCTATTTTCAAGAAACTAAGTCACCAACCAAACCACATTCAAATCACTAAATCCTCTTTAAAGTCCCAACATTTAACGATTTTCAAGTCACTAATTCACCAACCAAACCACATTAAAAACGCAAAATCACCTTTAAAGACCCTACACTTAACCATTTTCGATTAACTAAGTCACCAACAAAACTATATTCAAAACAAAAAAACCTCTTTAAAATCCCTGCACCTAACTATTTCCAAGGGACTAAGTATAAAAAACAACCATATTCACTATATAAAATCTCCTTTAACATTCATACACTTAACCATTTTCAAGTGGCAAAGTATCAAAATCAAACAACATTGAAAACAAAAATCCCCATTAAAATCCCTACACTTAACCATTTTTAGGTGACTAAGTATCAAAATAAAACCACATTCAAAACCAAAAATCCCCTTCA
>NW_025883647.1:0-1497 GCF_002878395.1 Capsicum annuum
TGAATTATTAGAAAAATAGTATATACAAAAAAGCAATAGTAAACACAATAGTCTAGAATTTATAGTAAATAAACATAGTGAACAAAAAAGAGGAAAAAGTAGAATGGTTATTGATTGTAGAAACCTAAATGGAAAAACTATGACCTATAATTATCCAATACCAAATAAGATATTAAAAATAAGACAAATACAAGGATATAATTATTTTAGTAAATTTGATTGTAAATCAGGATTTTACCACTTAAAGTTAGATGAAAATTCTAAGGAATTAACTGCATTTACGGTACCCCAAGGATTTTATGAATGGAACGTATTACCATTTGGATATAAAAATGCACCAGGTAGATATCAACAATTTATAGATAGTTATTTTTTTAATAAGGACAAATAATGTTAGCGCCAGTTGGTGGAAACTCCCTTACTTCACTCCTCACAACCTCTATTTTTTCCTTTCTTAGGTTGCCACCTTGTATTCTCCCACTCCTCTCAATCTTTTGTCTCTCAATTTCTTTTGGCTTGGAGTAAGAGACCACATTTCCTTGAGATTTAGGAAGGGTAGGTGAAAGAGATGGTTTCCCTATTGGTCTAATACAATTTGACACCAATTTTTCATATTTGGAATATTATGTAGTGAAAACAAATTGACACCCAAGCATAAGTGTTGTAATACCCCGAGAAATTTTTTATTGAAATTTTCTACATAAACGTGCTGAGTTTTATCTTCTAGAATGAATTATAAATTTTCCTTGAGTAATGTCTTATATTATGACCCACCATTTCATAGAGTATCAAATAATCTTTCCAACGATATATGGATCATCCAAAATGGACACCCGAGCGACAAGTTATGAACATTCCAATCGAACCGTGAATAGTAGTGAACAATAAAACGTGCACGAAAAAGTACTGAGGCCTGGAGTATTTTTTCTCCAAATTTAAATGATCATAACTCCTTGTACATAATGATCTGGGTGGAATACTATATATTAACGGAAAGCTCTGCGAGTCTTCTTTCCAATGAAATTTGTTTCATCCAATTTGTCTATCGGAGCAAAAAGTTATGGTCGATCTACTTCAGCCTATCAAAAGTGAATTTTTGGGTCAACTTCAAACAATCATAACTCCTCGTACACAATTATCTGAGTAAGACACTATATATCAACGGAAATATATGAGAGTCCTCTTTCTAATGAAATTGATTTCATCTAATTTGGATATCAGAGTAAAACGTTATGGTTGATCCACTTCAGACTTTCAAAACAGTCCACCAAAGGACAGATTCGAGAATTATTTGATTTTTAGGGGCATTTTGGTCATTTCCCATCACCCAATCCAAGCCCTATATTAAAGCCTATTAGGAGCATTATATGTTATATTTCATCAAAATCCCTCAAAAAGAAAACACTAAGCTCCTACATCCAACTTCAAGAACCTCCAAAGTTCACCATTAATTCTGCAAATTTATTCAAGATTCCAAGTTCCTAGTTCTTGAACTAG
>NW_025883647.1:1597-2475 GCF_002878395.1 Capsicum annuum
ATATGTTATATTTCATCAAAATCCCTCAAAAAGAAAACACTAAGCTCCTACATCCAACTTCAAGAACCTCCAAAGTTCACCATTAATTCTGCAAATTTATTCAAGATTCCAAGTTCCTAGTTCAAGAACTCTAAGAACCATTATTCAAAGGCACGATTAACATTTCAAAAATGAGTATCGATCTAAAGTTCATCATTCAAGGTATGTGGGGTGTTTCAACAAGAACTCTCTTTCGTTCTTATGTCCAAAACCATTCCTTTAAATAAAATTAACAGTCAGGAAAGAGAAAATGCCTTAAACAAACATGATGATGGAATGAAATCACCAAGACCAGCCCCAAATTGATCCCTTAGTTGAAACCCTAGCTTCCCTTGCCCAAAATCTCTTGAGAAAACTATGGAGTGTTTCAGAAAAGTTTCTAAGTATTAATGAATGGAATAATAGAGAAAATAACCTCCCAAGTAGGTTAGAAATAGTGTACCCCTATTAGGATAAGTAGGGAAATTTCCAAAATACCCCCACTTAAGTTGCACCAAAATCCCATCACAGGGATACGACTAACCCACATGAGTTGTACCTTTTGATACGATTGGTATCCTCCACTAGTATCTTGGCCTCAATTGATAGATCCAACACTGTCCAACATACGACTCATCCTACCAAGTCATATTGACAACATATGATCTGTACCCTTTATCTGTACCCTGGCAAATTTATACCCAAGGAATATTTAGACATTGTCGACCATGCGAGTCCTGGTTATGACTCGTACCTTGGCTTACGGCTCATGGTGAGCCACTCGTACTTAGATCCAACCTATGTAACCAAGTATAAAATTAAGTTAAGGAACCAAATAATATGTAACCACCAATATGACT
>NW_025883648.1:0-1401 GCF_002878395.1 Capsicum annuum
AAAAAGAAATAAATAAAAATAAATTATGTATTTAATTATTTTCCAAATTATTTTTTTTTTGTGAGGATTTTCTTTTCATCATAATTGTTTTCGCTTTCCCTCCTCTTCAATATTTCATATCCTAATTAAATAACTTTTATTTTTAACAAAATTGTGTCTTTCTCTCTATTCTTCATTATTTTCTTATCCTTTCTTTTCTTTTTTACTTTTACTCTCTCATAAATGAGGGAGATCCTTCTTGATTTCTTGTTCTTCTTCTTTTATTCGAATATTAAACAATAGACAAGTTAAGTAAAATTCAATCATGTAATGAAAGGAGTAAAATGTTTCAAAACTCAATTAACATCTTCTCAATTAACTTCTGTTATGTTGTCACATTTTTTTTTTTTTTTAAATAAATTCAGTTTAATGCTCAATCCTAATAAGGAAGAAATGTAGTATATCATATCGTGTTGTTATAAATGCGATATCAAAATTCACTTAGTTATATCCAACAAATTCAAAAGTAGATGAGAATTTTCAAGCACCGAAGTATTATATAAAATCTAGCTCTTACTATAAATTACCCAATCAATAGGATGAAAATTTCAGTAGCAGTATTAATATGATGCTAAAGAAATCACATAATTCCCAACAAATTCAAGTATTCTGTAAAAACTAACTCTTATTGTAAATCACAAAAGTAGAACAAAAATTTCATAGTCATGCCAATATGAAGTACCTGAGAAATTAAGAAGTGGATGAGAAGTTTCAAATACATGAAAATAATATCAACAGTTATCTTATTATCAATCAAAGAAAATTAGGTAAATGATCATTAAACAACAAAGTATTCTGTAAAAATCAAATCTTACCGTAAATTACCAGATTGTGATGAAAATTTCAGCCGAAATATCAATAAGATGCCAAAGATAATCACATAATCCACAATCCTGTATAATACAATAGAGAGGAGGTGCAAAAAAAATATCGTTTGCAATAATAACACAGAAAATAGTAAACAATCTGAATTTAGCTTACAGCCTCTTTAGATTGAATGTCATAATACAAATTTCATATATTTTTATAACAATCTTGATTAATTTGCAAGAGATATATAGAGAATCAGATATATCCTGAAATATTCATATCCTCCATTAAAATGGGATATGAAAGATGGCATTATTCCATTAATTGGGTAATATGAAAAGGTTGGCCAAATTCATATTCATAACCGTATATTAATAAGGCCAATGTACTATTAATTATGGGAAAGTTAAAAAGGCAGCACAGTTTATTCCTTTACATCTTTAATTTTTAGTCTCTTAAAATTAGAAAATGGTCAAAAAATTCACAAAAAAGATAAATAGCAATGGAGATCATAGAGAGGTATCACATCACCTCCTCTATGTTTCTCCTTTA
>NW_025883648.1:1501-83867 GCF_002878395.1 Capsicum annuum
TACAAAGAAATCATTCCAACTAAAATATTATTGTGATCACTTATTTTATCTTTCTAACATTTAATATGTTTGAAAAATTATGTATCTCATATTTATTTAATAAGTAAAATTTATTTATTCTATAAATATATGTAAGTCCATCATATATACATTAAAAGAGAAGAACATTATATAATATTAAAAATAATAAAAAATAAATTGATAAGTAGAAAAAAAGATATCTAAAATATTTAATTGAGACGAGTAGGGGAGGAGAGGAAGTAGAATATTCAAGTTAAGAGAATTATTTGGTTTAAAACAAGATTAAAGATAAATTAAAAGTATATGAAATTACATATTAAAAGTAGTTAGCCATCATACTAAAGAGTTCTAATTGAATTCTTATTGTTGTCTATTTTTTAATTTGAATTGGAGATACAATATCTTCTCAAAGATAAACTTATAATTTTTTTTAAAATTATAGGTACATTTAATTATTAAATATATTAAAAAATACATCTAAATGTAATCTATTAAAATATTAAATGAAGTATAAGAATCTAATACTACTACTACTAATAATAAATAGTAGCAGTAGTTGTAGCACATAGTATATATATGTATTGTAGTAGTACTTAGTATGTGTAGTACTAGTATATGTTAAATGAGAAAGTATTTTTTAAATCATAACAAATAAAAATTTAAATTTTGTATATCATGTATAGCATCAATAAACAACAAATTAAATGAATATTAGAATATAAGAATTTAAGTGATCTAGATTTAAATTTAATATCTTATATTTGAAATGTAAGAGAAAAAAGCTTAGCTGCCTATGAAATGTAACCAAAAAAAAATAATTCATCGTATTCTGAAGAAAATAATTAAAATACAGTATTTTTTTTTACAAGTACTGGAGGTGAGGTGAGGGATAAGAATTTTGAATTAACTTTGAGAATATAATGAATAAATTAAATAAAAGAATTTCAGTAAAGAAATTAACTGAAATTAGATAATAGACAAATTACTATCCATATATTTTATAAAAAAATAAAAAATACATGATTAAATTAAATAAATATATAATTTTATATTAAGAAAAAAAGCACTTGATTATATTAAGCAATTCGATAAGTTAGTAAAAGTCAAATGTTAACAATCAAATAATATTAGATAGTGAACAATGCAATAAAGAAAATTATTCACCAGTTCTTTTCTTTTGATAATTACATGATTCATTTTTTTTTTTTCATATGATTTGATTATGGGATTGTCTGAAGGAGATTGAGAGAGTTGAAGACGGGTGGGGGTGACGCGGTGGTGTGGTGGCGGAGAAGGGAGAATACATAGTTTAACTAAATTAATTGAATTATGTAATTTTATGAATTATTTATTATAAAATAGATTCAACATATTAATGTGATATAATAAAAGTTAATTTATTATTTCAAACTAATAAGATAACATTTCTAATGATTTTTTTTAAAAATATTTCGTGCATCGTGCCGATACCTATACTAGTTTTATTTATCTATCAACATGTATTTATATGCTAAAAATTACTACAACAACAATAACAATAACAACAAACCCAGTGTATTTTCATACAGTGGGATATGAGAAGGGTAAAGTGTACTCAGTCCATACCACTACCTTTGGAGAGGTAGAAAGGCTATTTTTGAAAATTACTTATTCTGAAATATATTAAGTATTATTTTTAAAATTAGGAATTTATCAATACTTAATACTCCCTCTGTCCCATTTTATGTGTCGCCATTTGATTGGATACGGAGTTTAAGAAAAAAAGGAAGACTTGGTAAAGTTTACCAAATTATGCTTTATTAAAAAATATGCTAATATTTTTTTTTTAATTAAGTGGGACCAATAAAGGTAAAAGGGTAATTATGTCCTTAAAAAATTGCTTAATAAGAAAAGATGATACTTATTATAGGACGGACTAAAAAGAAAATGATGAATAATTTAAGACGGAGGAGAACTATTTTTTCACTTTCACATCGATGAAACCGTCAGGAACAGTTGAAAGGATCTCTCCACAAATATAGGTCAAACTGCACAAGAATGGACACGAGCATAAAGAAAATTAGTGGTGTTTATCTTCTTGTTCACATGGTATCAACGCCTTATCTCTGCCAAAACCCACTTGTGACTATTTTCATTATTGTTATAGAGATTTCACGATTTTATTTTAGTTCCATTCTTTATGAATGTTCCTCTGTCAAACATCCTTACAGTTTGAAAAGTAACAAATAATTCCTGCAAACCGTCTCATATGAGATCACTTCTCATTTTCTTTGAAGCAAGTCAAGGACAACTTTGTTGCGGTGTCTGATATAAGGACAGCCCATCACAGTAAAACTCCTGCTACGCGCAGGATACAGGAAAGGGCCTGATAACTTTACCATTTGTTGTGGTGTCTGATACAAAGAAACAAAATTTGTAGAAATAAATTAATATGTAAACTATGTGAAGAACAAATATGTAAATTTGATTAATATGTAAACTATGTGAAGAACAAATATGTAAATTTGCTCTGCTTTTAAACTTCCTGTTTTCATTGTGACTTATTTGCTCAATTTAACTGAACCATAGGCATTACAAGACGCTTCTTTTTTAATTGTAAAATACTCGAAACAATTTTCATTTTAATTATTGGGAAAAATTAGAGGATTTTGCTTTAGTGCAGTTGATAATTTTTGGCAAAGTTAACTGATGAGGTGAGTTTCGTACTGAAAGTTTGCATTATGTGATAGCCCTTCGTGACACAAAATGCTTTCGACAAGTAACCCAACACTACTGCTGCTACTATCTCTATTGTCTTCGGCAACACAACTTAACGAGATCCGCTGACAGACCCATCAAAACACAACGACTATAAATATCATGGTGGTTGGTTGTTTTATTGATAAATCACATACATATAATTTTAGGGACAAGAAAGAATAAGATGCATAATTTATTATGTTTCGTTCTAATATATTTTTTAGAGTCTTGACGTATAATATTTAGATCAATAAAGTTGAGGATTCATGGGAAGTTATGAGTTTTGAACAATTTCCTCACAATATATGAAACTTATGATTCTCAGTTAAAATAAATTTAAAAATAAATATCAATTTGTTTTGATTTTTGTTTAGTGCCTACACAATATATGTTGTATTTGCTGTATCCACTTAGCTAATTCAAATAAATAATAAATGAATTATATAGGAAAAGTAAATTCATTCTCTTTGACCACTTCAAGTACAAATAAATTCACTAATTCTAAAAAGAAACAGTATTACCAAATGAAGAAAAAGACGCTACAAATTTTGAAAAAAAAAAAACTATCCCTTCATATTTAGTTTACATATGAGGAAAGAGACTATTCAACTTCTTTTTGATTTCATGTATATTTTTTGTTGGAGGATAATGTTTTCATGTGAATTATTTAAGTAGAAATTGTCATCTTACGAAGTATTTGATAGGGTGTAGAAGGTCCGAAGGATATGATAATCTTCTATGGTGTAAGATTAAGTAGGATGAATTTAATGTTTTACTCATATCTCGATATTAAAGAGCTCATGCTTAAATATTGAAAGGTTCATAACAATATCTTAGGTGTGCTGTAAAATTTCTTCTTTTAGGGTTGTATATTGAATTTTGTGACATGACAAAAAAATATAATGAAAAGAAGAGTGTGATATAAGTGCAACATATGTGCTATTCAGATTGTATTTATATTATGCCTAAACGCTAATACTTATCTTTGTTTGAATACGGAATATCTGGACATGTCTAGAAATTTTTTTAAAAAATACACATTTCAGTGGTAATAATAATCGAAACTGTTGATATTTTTGTACTCCTACTTCAGAGGTACTTATAATTGAAACTGTCAATTTTTTATAATTCTAAAATAATTTTTCTTCTGTGTATATATATGATACGTTGGAGAATCTTGGATTCTTTCTTTAAATGTCAGCGATTTGTTTATCTTTTTATGTGGATTGAGATGATATTTTATATATTTTTTGATAAGTCAATTAGTGTGTTTCCAAGATAAAAAAAAATTATATGTTTTTTTATTCTTTTGCAGAGAGCAAAGAAGAAAATTAGCATTGATAATAAAATTTTGAAAACTAATGATATATCAGCGGACAGAGTTGAAGTTTTTCATTCACATGATTGTGTTATTGATTGGTTACTATTAATTTTACATAATTAGGTTTCTTTTTATTTACTATTCTGTAAAAAATTTTCAAAGATTCACGGATGATTATTAATTTAAAATCATAATTGTATATTCGATAAAATTTTCATATTAATTTTGCCTAATATATTTCACTTTTGTTGGATTAATTTGTCACAATATTTAGAATGATAATAACTAATTCAAAATGATAATCATGTATTTGATCAAATGTTTATTGATTTTGCTTATTACATAAAAAAATTTCAAATGCCAACAAAAGGAGCCTTTAAGAAATTAACTCTTAAGTTTGTTGGGAGTTTGGGCACAGGTGACAAAAGAGTTTTAAAATGAGGTGTAGGTGACATAAGTCTTAATTATTAGTTGGAGGTGACAAATACTTTATTATGGATTAAAAAAGTTAGGAAAGTTTGAAAATAACCAACAAATTTTTAAATTTACACTTTGATCCCAATGTTTACCTAAAATAACGAAAAACGGAGGGAAAAAAAGTGCGTTTCTCTCTCTTCTCATCCATTGTTGTTTTCTCTCTGTTAGCGATTTTTGTTGTTCATTGTTTCTGCTGCTTTATTCATCATCTTCTGCTTCATTAACATCATCTTCTACTTCATTATCATCTTTATCTTCTTCTTGTCGACCATTTGTTGTTGTTGTTGTTGGTGCAGCGCTACTGCTGCGATCTGACCAATTTCTTAGGTCAAATTTTATTTACTACATCACTTTCCACTTTGGCATTACTTCATAGGTGATTTTGGTAAGTAAAATTATGATTTTTATTCGTATTTGTTATCTGGGTACACTTCTGTTTCTCCAACAATGGATAGAACTCCGATCATGAATCCAACATAAGTGCCCATAATTTAAACAGATCAAACATCTGGTGCATCAGATGAGTAATCTGTTACATCAGAAGATTTATCTGTTGCATCGGACAGTTTATCTATTGCATCAGAATATTTATCTGTTGCATCAGACGTATTATCTGTTGCATCAGACGTATTATCTGTTGCATCAGACGTATTATCTGTTGTATTAGAATGTTTATCTGTTGTACCAGACTAACTATCTGTTGCAACGAATGATTAATCAGTTTGGAACAACACAAATCATTCTCTGCCACAAACCCAACAGATAACCAATATGTTTCAACTCTTACTATTGCTACTGGATTCAAAATTATTCCTTATGTCCAATTACCCGTCCTAAATTTCCTAATTCGATTTCTCATTTTACTTGTCTTTTTCATTAATCAAGAAAAGATTTAAAAAAAATCCATGTTTCACCCTTTGCATTAATCACTTTTTCTTCAAATTAAAATAAAAACATCATTTAATAGTGGGACTATACGCCGACCTACATTAAAAGCTTTCTTCTCTTATGAAATTTCGATTGAATAGCAAACAATGGTTATTTCAAATACGTCTACTGTCCCACCAACTAATCAGTGGGTTATGGTAAACTAGACATGTTATTAATTATTTTTCTTAATCAATGTGACATCTCAATTTGGGACGGGTAATTTGAGATGGAGGGAGTACGAATTAAAACGTCAGAGCCAAGCAACAAACTAGTCATCTGTTGAAACAGACTATTTATCTGTTGCATCAGACTTCTTATCTGTTGCAACATGAGTAATCTGTTTTGAACAACACATCAGCCTCTGCCACAAACCCAACAGATAAATCTTGCTATTACTACTGGATTCTAAATTATTCCTTTTTACGTCGAATTGTCGACATGTTTGTTGAGAAGATAATAGACAGAATAAAAATTAAATATGGATTAAAACGCCAAAGATCAAATATAATTTTTTTATTAAACAAAAATAAATAAAAATACATATAGTAGACTAAAAGAAAAATAATAATCTAATTATTATTATTTTTATCATCATCATCATTGCCAGCCGGCCAATCTTCAACCGGAAGTAGCAAGGCCCTCCTCAGCCTGCATATGTCGTGGAGCATTCTTGCTCTAACTCCTCCCAGTTTCTATTGCAGATCACGAATTTGATTTCAAAGTTCATTCACGGCGTCATACAGAAAAGCAACGTCCCACACTGGGTCAGCCATAATCTTCTAGAGTGTAATATGAAAGACGAGAGCAATAAATAAATAGAGTCTAGTTGAATGAACGATTGAGTAAGGAGGGACCTATTTATAGAGGATTGAATTTGAATGAGAGGCGAAAAGACTCGACTATTCACCTCCATTCATTAATTACATTTTTGATTAAATTAAGAAAATAAAAACTGTGATATAAGTCATGACTTTTCAGATTATTATTATTAATTAGTTCTTTTGAAGAACCATTTTTATTAAGTTGTGGCAACAGATTCTATATCTGTTGCATCAGATAATACATCTGGGACAACATATATATTATCTATTGCAATAAATATAAAATATGTTACATCAGATAACCTATCTGTTGCAACATATAATCTAACTGTTCACCTCCATTTATTAATTACATTTTTGATTAATGTGAAAAGTAATGACTTAATTAAATTAAGAAATATTGTGATAAGTCATGACTTTTCAGATTATTATTATTAATTAGTTCTTTTCAAGAACCGTTTTTATTGAGTTGTGACGACAGATTTGATATCGGTTACATCAGATAAATCATCTGTGACAACAGATATATCATCTGTTGCAACAATAGTGAACCTGTTGCATCAGATAATATATTTGTTGCAACATATAATCTACTTTTTTTTTTTAAAAAACTATCATCATATCATTAATCCAAATTTGCTTACTTTTTTATTTTTTAAATAAAAAAAATACCTTTTTAAATTCCTTAATAAAATAATAACCATTTTATTATATAATAAATAATTTTAAAAAATAAATTCAAAAACAAAAATGGTGAAAAGTCATGATCAATTATTAAAATTAAATAACCATTCTTTTACGGCTATAAATTGTGTTTATCATTTATTTCCTTATTATTTATTTACGAAATATTTTTCATATTGAATAATCGGAAAGTCATGTCTTTTTCACCCTTTCAATAACAACAATAACCCTTTTTTATTAATAACCGCTAGGTGTAATATATGATCGATCTATCGTAGCAGATTAACCTCTATTGACACAAATTGCTCAATCCCTACCATCAACCGTCGACATGTTGAGAACAAGGAATAAACAGAATGATTATTAAATACTAAATAAAAATTAAAAATTCAAAGTCGACAAAAAAATGAAATGAAAAGTTCATAGATTTTTGAATTCCTTGGGTAGATCCGATATACAAAAGGAGGAAAATACCCGTGCTAAAATAAAAAACATTACCTAATTATTATTACTACTACTATTATTATTGTCAATCGGACATTTTTCATCCGGCAGCCTTGCTCCGAAGTCAGCCAAATCTCTCTGGAGTTCATCAAACTGCCTTTGAAGTTCACGCAAGGACTCGATATGAATATTCTTGTACGAATCTGGATCATCCATATTTATAAGGAGGGACCTATTTATAAATTATTATATCTCGAAAGAAAAAGAAAATTGCTTTAAAATAAATCTAACAGATGGGTAATCTGTTGCAAAATATATTCTTTCTGTTAGATAACTTACAAACAACATACTGGCAATCTTTTGCAACAGATGTATTTATCTGTTTGATTTCTGCAACAGGTTGATTAACTATCGTAACAGATGTCTTCAATTGTTTGACAATATAAACAGATGTGTCATCTGTTGCAACTAGCTAGTCATCTGCTTATTCAATTTAAGCCATAGATTGGCTAGGAAGAATAAGGTGCGTGCAGATGGATCCACTATCATATGTGTGAGAGTTAAGTATGTATTATTGATAAGGTCACCGGGACAACACACACAAAGTACAATGTTTTTGTGAATGCAGTTTTTAACCGATTAGGCATTGATCATTCAAATAAGATCTTGCATTGTACTGTTAAGTTTGATGGGTTTGAAATTGATAAGGCTGAGGACCTCATAAAGATGGTGCAGATACCCTATTCGAATTACTGACGGTTGTTGTTCGTGTTTATGTGTGTCAAGTTTTGAGAAGGGATCAATATTTGTCGTCACTGCAGAGAACCAATAGCGATTAGACTTAACTTTAAGTATGCATTGGACCCTTAGAGGGCCCTCAAAGCCTCGCAATGCATCAAACAAGAATGGAAAACCAATATAAATTCCCCTGACCAAAATTTATATGGTTGGGTTGCTCACTCGGGGTGATGATTATATGCCAGAAGGTGTGGTAGGAGAATGCCTTTGAGGGAAAATGGGTGGTTGATGGAATACTATATCATCTGAGAGCTAATTAAAGAAGAGACATAGGGTAGAAAGTAAATTCTAACGAATCTGGTTGATAGAATTATCTTAACAGATGCGAAATCTGAAATAAGTGCAAATATGAAAGTGTATCCAATAATGTAATTTCGTCTGTTGTATCTCTGAAAGAAAAATAATACAGATGGACACTTTGCTAGGAAGCTGCGCGGTCGGGATTATCACCTAGGTAGAAAATAGGAGAAGACCAACAAAGCAGCCTTCGGGCATCAAGGGTTGAAATGATGTTCAACAAGTCTAGTATACTTACGCCAACAACAACTATAGTTAAAATAAGAAAACTAAGCGAAGGCGGCAATTTCTGAATTTTAAATTTCATCCCATGCCTTTTTGTTTGTGTTTTCAATTAGGTCCACTACCGTTGACCTGATCGGAGCCAAAAACGACATTGAAAGGCAAATAGAGTATCATTACTTCCTTAGCAATATGGATTAATTGATTGTATTTTCTTGCCTTAGCATGCTTTCAACATTTCTTGGAGAAGATCAGATACTTGTTGTAGTATGTGAATCCCGATAATTTTCAAGCTTGCCTCCAGCTTGCTGATTCTGTATTCAAGCTGGTCGTTTCCATCTTCAAAGTTGGTAAGGAATTCCCCATCTTTTGTGAGCTCGATCAGGAACACTACCTTCAAAGTTGTGGCATTCTAGAAGCCCTTCAGAACACTTTTTTCAGAAGCCTTAAAGGATACATAGAGAGTCGCTGTATTTGTTTTAGGTAAAATGTGTTGATGCACGTTGAAGATGTGGTCCCAATAGTTGAACAACACACTTTTATCGAGCGTTTCTCCATGCATCTTGCTCAACCAATTTGATAAATTAGTAAGCATGGAGTTACGTAGCGTGTGATCTAAATCGGCTCTATCAAGCCTATCAAATGTTATGTAACTCCGAGCTCATTACCCTATCAAACAAATATGCCTGAGTTAGTGAACAAATCAAATAACCTCAATCTGTCAGCCTTTCCGCTGATCACTCTTCTCTAATATAGATGACAAGATATATGCTATGCAAAAGTCTACACCGTCACCAGAAATGCTTGCCTGGGAGCAATTCTTTAAAAAGCATCAACAAATATCTTTAGAAGAATTGCTCCCAGGCAAGCATGTCTGGCGATGATGTAGACTATTACATAGTAGATATCTTGTCATCTATATTGGAGAAGAACGATCAGCAGAAAGGATGAGAGATTGAGCTCATTCGATTTGTGCACTAACTCAGTCATATTTTTTGATAGGGTAATGAGCTTGGAGTTACGTAATGTTTGATAGGCTTGGTAAAGCTGGTTTATATCACACACTACATAACTCCATGCTTACTAATTTATCAAATTGATTGAGCAAGATGCATGGAAAAACACTCGATAAAAGTGTGTTATTCAACTTTTTGGACCACATCTTCAACGTGCATTAACACATTTTGACCTAAAAAAAACACAACGACCCTCCATGTATCCTTTAAGGCTTCTGAAGCAAGTATTCTGAAGGGCTTCTAGAATGCCACAACTTTGAAGGTAGTATTCCTGATCGAGATCACAAGAGATGAGGAACTCCTTACCAATTTCGAAGACGACAACGACCAGCTTGAATACAGAATCAACAAACTGTAGCCAAGCTTGAAAATTATCGGGATTCATATACTACAGCAAACATCTGATCTTCTTTAAGGAATGTTGAAAGCATACTAAGGAAAGAAAACACAATCAATTATAACCATATTGCTAAGGAAGCAATGATACTCAATTTGCCTTTCAATCTCGTTTGTGGTTCCGATCAGGTCAACGGCAGTGGACCTGGTCAAAAACACAAACAAGAAGGCATGAGATGAAATTTAAAATTCAAAATTTTTTTCCTTCGCTTAGATTCCTTATTTTAACTACAGTTGCTGTTGGCGTAAGTTTTCTAGACTTGTTGTACATTATTTCAACCCTCGATGCCCATGAGGCTGCTTTATTAGTCTTCTTCTATTTTCTATCTAGGTGATAATCCCGACCACACAGCTTCCTAGCAAAGTGTCCATCTATATTATTTTTATTTCAGATAGACAACAAACGAAATTACATTACCAGATACACTTTCAGATTTGCACTTGATTCAGATTTCACATCTGTTAAGATAATTCCATCGGCCAGATTCACTAGAAGTTACTTTCTACCCTATGTCTCTTTTTTAATTAGCTCTCAGATGATATAGACTTCCATTAACCACCCATTTTCCCTTGAAGGCATTCTCCTACCGCACTTTCTGGCGTATAATCATTACCCCGAGCGAGCAACTCAATCATATAAATTTAGGCTAGGGCAATAACTATATTGGTTTTCTATTCTTGTTAGATGCAGTGCTCAGCTTCGAAGGCCCTCTAAGGGTCCAATGCACCCTAAAAGTTAGTCCAATCGCTATTGAATCTCTTTACAATGACACCAAAACTAGATCCCTTCACAATGCTTGACAAATAAACATGAGAACAACTGACATTAAATCTTAACAGGGTATCAGAACCATATTCATGGTCCCTCAGCCTTATCAGTTCGGACCTACCAAACTTAACTGTAAAATTGCAGACATCTTGTTTGAAAGATCTATGAGTAATCAGTAAAAATAACATTTACAAAATCAGTGCACTCTATGTGTGTTTCCTCGATAACATTATCAGTAATACATACCTCCCACTTATGAAGTGGTTTCATCAGCAAGCATCTTATTCCTCCGAACCCATTTTTACTGTAGCCACTTGTGATGGTCCGACAAAAGTTGATCAACTATCAGTTCCTTATATCTACAAAGAAGAGGAAAAAAATTAATGTCACAAAAAGAACATTATCCATTTGTTGCATCAGATGTGGAGTCTGTTGCAACAGATATAGAGTCTGTTGCAACAGATGTGGAGTCTGTTGCAACAGATGTGGAGTCTGATGGAATACATCGAACCAGCCTTTCTGGTGATTTGATTTATTCCAACAGTTTCTCCATCTGTTGCAACATCAATATCATAAACATCAACAATAAAGAAACAACAACATTTGTTCTAACAATATCATCAACAACAAAGAAGCAACATCCTTTGTTCCAGAACCATCAACAACACCACACCACAAGTTCCAACAATGCCAACCCTACCACCAACATCAATAACTGAATCAACAATAAAGAAATAAATAAAATATATACAAAAAAATGATACTGCCAACAAGGCTTTTAAACTTCTCCCAACAGATGACTTTTTTCACATATTGTAATAAAAATTCTCAGTTTGTTTATTCAACACTTAAAAGTTCCTTCAAATTTTTAAAATAACTATGATATGGGTAAATAGTAATTAAATAAAAAATAGATGTAAATAACTTGCAAAGAAGAAGATGAGAATGAAAGAGAAATAATGAACTATACCTTAATATCAAAAAGGGGATCAAAACAACAATTTCAGTCAAGAAAAGATATTGATTGATTTAGATCCGAAAGGATCTTATGAGAAGAGAAGAGAAAAGAGAGAAAAAAGGCTGTGACTCTAAAGAGGAGAGAAAGAAAAAGATGAGAGTTGAATAAAATAAACTGTAGCTGAAGAAAGAGATGAGATAATTCTATAAATGTATTGTGTACGTATACATTGGGGTTTTCAATATTCATTAGTTAATATTCATTAATTTCATTAAATCAGATATGTCATTTGTTATAACAAATATAAATATCTATTTAAAAATTTCTAATAGCTCAGTCATCTGTCATAACAGATGCAAATGTCTATTTGATAATTAAATAAGATATGTCATCTATTGCAACATATATGAATATCTATTTAAAAATTTTCAACAGCTCAGTCGTTTGTTCCAACAGATTTCATTGCAATTGCTTTAGGCAGAACTAGGGATGAATGAATGAGCTCACAGGGTCAACTACAAATCCAATCGAGTCTTTGCAATTATATAGAGTTGGTATTACATTCATCCCAACCCGAGTCGTCGATCGATCACTCTGAGTTAAAATGAGTTCTCATCAACTCAATGTTAGGATAGTGATAGTACCTAAGTTGGTTTAGGTGGAACTAGGGATAAATGAATGAGCTTGCAGGGTCAACTATAAATTTACTTAAGTCTTTTTAATTGCATGGCGTTGGTATTGTGTTTATCCCAACCCGAGTCGTCGATCGATCACTCTGAGTTAAAATAAGTTCTCATCGACTCAATTTTAGGATAGTGATGGTACCTAAGTTGATTTAGGTAGAACTAGGGATGAATGAATGAGCTCGCAAGGTCAACTACAAATCCAATGGAGTCTTTGCAATTGCATGGCATTGGTATTGCGTTCATCCCGACCCGAGTCATCGATTGATCACTCTGAGTTGAAATGAGTTCTCATCAACTCAATGTTAAGATAGAGATAGTACCTAAGTTGATTTAGGTGGAACTAGGGATGAATGAATAAACTCGTAGGGTCAACTACAAATGCAATCGAGTCTTTGCAATTGCATGGCGTTGGTATTACGTTCATCCCAGCCCCAGTCGTTGATCGATCACTCTGAGTTGAAATGAGTTCTCATCAACTCAATGTTAGGATAGTGATAGCACCTAAGTTGATTTAGGTGGAACTAAAGATGAATGAATGAGCTCGCAGGGTCAACTGCAAATCCAATCGAGTCTTTGCAATTGCATGGCGTTGCGAGTCGTCGATCGATCACTCTGAGTTGAAATGAGTTCTCATCAACTCAATGTTTTGAAAACTATATCTTTTAAATTTTTTAAAATTAATTAAGATCAATTCAGACCAAATTAGCAATTTCAAAACTTGTCATTCTTTTCCAAAATTACAAATCAACCCATACAAATTATCTATTTGCGCGAAAAACTTTTTATTTCAAATCTTAAGTTCTCTCTCTCTCTCTCTCGGGGTCTCCTCTCCCTCTAAATAATATAAATAACAACTACTCAACATATTGCTCAACCCTTCAAAATAGATCAATTTTTTTCCCATTTACGACTATATATAGTTGTTTTTTCAATTTCATTCCTGCTTGTATCTGTTGTTTTCTCTGTCTTCTCAGGTAAAAGAGTTTGAGAAGAGTTCTATATTCATTCTTTATTCTAAAAAATAGGGCTTTTTAGTTAATGATAAAAAATAAGACTTTTAGTTGTATTATCTTCGAGAATGGATTAACAATTTTGAGCTTTGATGCTAAAAAAGTAGGAAGAATCCAGGAAAACACTATTTTTTCTCTTAGTATTTTGTTGACTGTAGTGGTAGTGTTGGATGGTGTTTGTGGTGTTGTTGGTGGCTGTTGTTGTTGGTGTTGTATTTTTCTTTTTTGGTGGTGATGTCGATGTTCTTGGTGTTGATATTGGTGGCATTGGTGGTGGTTTTGGTGGAATTGGTGGTGGTTTTGGTGGCATTGGTGGTGGTCTTGGTGGCATTGGTGGTGTCATTGGTTGTGGTGGTGGTGGTCCATCTGTTGCAACGGGTGGAAGATCTGTTGGGAGATATTAAATAGGTCTTCAAACAGATTCCCCATCTGTTCCAACAAATGGGTTATCCGTTGGAGTATTTTCTTGTAATGTGGCATCGAATAATTTATTAAAATTTATCCATCTATTGTAATTGGTGGAATATCCGTGGAGAGATATTAAATAGGCCTTCAAACAGATTCGGGTGCCCCATCTGTTCGAACTGATGGGTTGTCCGTTGGAGTATTCTTGTTTTGGTTATGTGGCGTAGAATAATTTATTGAAATTTGTCTCACCTTTTTTAAAAAAATTATGTAGACATCAAATTCAATGTATTTTTTGTTTTTCTATTGTTTGTGGTTAAAAGATGTCTTCCAAAAGAAAAGAAACTGAAAGTGGAGAAAGTAGATCAACTTCTGATCACCAAACAAAAACGGCTAGAGTACAAATAGATTCGGAGGAACTTCCAGAACAATCTCAGTCAGGGCAAAATGAAGCCGAGGAAAGTGATAACTCCTCCTCACCAATGGAGCGTGAAATAATATCGAAATTCTAGCATGATTCTATCAAAACCATTAGTATTGACAAGTTTTGAGTTGCGATGTCGATGAATACCCCTAAAGCAGTATTTGGTGATCTTGTACTTAAATGTCCATTGGGGAAATCTTTTGATGAACTTAGGAGTCTTATGAAGAAAGAAAACATAGATGGACTTTTTAAGAAGAGCTGCTTTGCATACTTTCTTAAGCTGTCTGGGGCCTGCCCTATCTGTTTCCCAATGATCATGGTATATGGCCTTCTTAAGTGCAGGATTAAGTATGTGGGGGATGATGGAGGTCCGAAGGAGGGCAGGAAAAAGATGGATGAAGTCTGGATCAACTATTGTGGCATGCCGGTTTATTTTGGATTGAAAGAGTTTGCCATAGTGACGGGCTCGAGATGTGATCGTCCAGAAGAACCTCCTATCAAGAAAACACCCCACAAAGGGTCCAACAAATGCAAGGTAAAAAAAGATGGGTTGTTTGGCATTGTTGGACCTAGCTACAAAGTGGAGGATTTGATAGTGGATCTCAAGAATAAAGACATACCAAAGCACTATAGGGAGAAATTGTGCTTAGTTTGGTTTGTCAATTCCATTTTATTGGCAAGAGACGTCAGGAAAGTCATAGAACATAATTTGTTGGCGCTTTTTGATGATTTTGGGAAATTCAACGATTATCCCTGGGGATAAAACAACTACTACTTGACTGTCAAATATTTACTGAAAAAGCTAAAGCCAAAGACGACTACATTATACGGCTTTCCTTGGGCTTTCATGGTAAAATTGATCACTATTTTTACTCATTCATTGATTTATATTGAATATACTTATGAATTTTTTTTTTGCTTGCTTCCTGTTTACAATTTTTAGGCTTGGGCATGTGAATCCATTCCTCTTATCCGAAAGCATTTCAAGGATTACCCAGATAAGGTTTCTCATCCAAGGATCCTTAGGTGGTTGGCTGCAGCAGAGAGCAGCAAAAAAAATATTAACGAGACTGATCTTTTTAACCCTCCGGATGATGCAGTACGTCTTCTTTCAACTAAAATAATTTGCCTCAAAGAAAAATATTGAAATAGATGTTTCATCTGTTGTGATAGACGGGTCGTCTGTTGCGATAGACGGGTCGTCTGTTGTAATAGATTACCCGTCAATTGCAGCTGGTGAAACAGATGGGTAATCTGTTGCGATAGACGATCTATATTTCATGACACATTAACCATATGTTTCTCTAGTTCTCTGAATCCTACTCAACAGATTACCCATCTACTATAAATTATGCAACAGATGGGTAATCTGATGCAACATATTATCAATCTGTTTCAACATACATATCAACTATTGTGGTAGCTACATTGTCTGTTGCATAAGTTGACAGTGTTAACATCCATGCAACTCGAGCCCCATGTAATCCAACTGATTGTAAATTATTATTATATGATTTAAATTCCTCCTGCCTTTCTTATAGGTTGTGCATCCTTGGATTGTGCCTACCATTGATGAGATGGGGATAACTTTTTTTCTTACTCTGGGTCTTTTTGATACAAAAGAAGACCAATAGTGGAGTTAACAAAGAAGGAATTGGATGGAGCAACATCCATAAGAAGAGTAATTAGGCAAGGTCAGCCTAATGTTGAAGCTCTTTATGACCAACCTCAAACTGCAACAGATCCGGGTGCTTCTTCTGGGGGTGTTGCTGGTGGAGTTGTTTGTGATGGTGGAAGCCATCTTGCTGCTCTTCTGCTTCCAGTCGTGATTATGAGCATGTTGGTGCTCAGCAAAAAATAAATGTATTTGAAAATACCGCTTGCACAGGTCCTCTCTCTCACCCCTACATCGGCCCCTCCCACCCTTACAGTGGTCCCTCTCACCCCTTCTCACCCTTATGTTCTCATTGCAAATGCAAAGTGTACAAGGACAGAGAGGATAAACTCCTTAAAAATCTTGAGGCTATTACTGAAGCTGTCGAGGAGTTGAAATCCAGGAGGGGTTTCATACCATCCAATGAGTTGAGGGAGCCATGCACTCCTACAGTGGAGGTTAGGAGGAAGAGAAGAAAAATTAGATAAATTCTCTCCGTTTTAAAATCAGCAAAAATTGCAACTCCCTCCGCTCCAATAGTTATTGAAGTTCAGGGGCCGCCGAAGAAGGTGGACATATTTGCAGCACTTGGAAAGGAGAAGAAGAAGGAATTGGAAGAATTCATCAAGATGAAGGTTCAAAAATAATACACTATGCATTCATTTGCCACCAAAGACTTCTCGAATATGACAATTATGTGCGTGTGGTACGAGGACAAGGTAAGTTTACTTTTGCTAATCTAGCCTTCCAATCTACTCAATGAAGAAGAATCTACACAGTAGATGTGTAATCCGTTGCAAAAACTTGGTATTCTGTTGCAACATAATACACATCTGTTGCATAAGTTGCGTTGGCTGGGTAATCTGTGAACTAATCAGAGAACCCTCTGCATAGGATTCTTTCCACTGTGTTTTTATTCTTTACAATTACTAACCTCTTTAAAAATTATCTTCTTATACCACAGTATGTTGATGAAATTATCTGTCTCATGAGGGGCAGACAATTAGCGTACCCGGATGCTTATGATGCTGCCGATAGGATAATGGACCTCAACTTCTATAATAATTTCAAGGATAGGTATGCTAGACTCTGTAAGATAGCTGATTCCGGTGGCCAAGAATTTGATCAGTTAGTTTCTATGTTCCAATGGGATGAAGAAGTGATTAAATATATTAGAGGGAAGAGGCTATATCCACACGACAAGAGCTGGACCAAGGCAAAGAGAATCCTTACAGTTATGAACGTGGATGTCACATATTTTCTCATTGTTGAGATGCTACTATATGAGGGAAAGATTAAGGTTTATGACTGCAACTTACCTTTATTCAGCGAGAAGATATTTTTAACCCATATGCAGCCACTCTTGAAGTTGTTGCCTAAGTTGTTGACGCAGAGTAAGCTGATGGATCATTTGCCGATTGAAGTCTTGTCGAAGGAATCATGGGATTTTGAAGGTCAAAATAAGAACATCCAGCTCCCAAGAAATACAATCGGTGCAGCGTGCGGGTACACAAATAATCGATATGTGCGACACCATTGTGGGAAAGATGCAGTGGGTCTGGGCATATGAGGTACTAACTAAATGGTTTGAGCCCGTGTATAAAAAAGAACATATACAAAGACAGAGACGAACACAATAACAAATTTTTATTTCAAGCCAATTCACTTTACATGTAGTGGCAATAATTTTTATGTCTGGCCAAGTTGAATTTTTATAATGCAACAGATTTTATATCTGTCGTAATAAATATAGTACCTGTTGTGACAGATTTATTATCTATTGGAATAGGTTGGTCATCTCTTACGTTATGCAGATGTTCCCAGTATGTCTGTCACGACAGATATACGATCTGTTGCAACATATAATCTATCTATTGCAACTGATTGGTAATCTGTTGGAGCAAATAAAAAAAGTAGGAAGACCTGTTATATAATTTCCAGCAGATGACCTATGTGTTACATCTCATGTTGCAATATATGTTTAAATCTGTCTGATAAGATATGTCATCTGTTGCGATATTTGAATCTAGTACTCCATTTCAATTAGCATGTTCAAAACTAAGGATTAATTATATTCATAGACAGAATAAAATAAATTGAAGCCTTCGAAAATTACATGAAATAACTCAACAAATAAATGAAATGTAAAAAAAATCACTATGGGTACAAATGATCTACTCTACAAATAAATCAATAAGTTAAACCAAGGAGGATAGGTTATTACATTGACGAACTCAAGCTATAAAGATTTAATCAATATGGACAAGTTGTTCTTCATCCGGTGCTACTGAATTCGGCTTTGATCATCGTGGATCTTTAACGTTGATTGCGTATGGCTTCTGAGCTTTCTCTTCTCCGTATTTTCATAAAAGAGCAGCATATCTTTTTTGGAGTAATCCGGCATCAAGTCCATCATTTGTAAATATTTCTTTTATCATGATATGATTCATCATTTTTTTATTCAATAATGCTTTTGATTTATTGGCATTATGTTATAGGCTTGGGCATTTGAAGCCATTTCTTATTTGATAAAACAAGTGAACTACCAGGAAGAAGTTTCCTGTCCAAGAATTCTGAGATGATTGTCAGCCAAAATCGATAAAAATGCAAAATTTCTTGATCTTTTCAACCCCCCTAAGGAAGCAGTAAGTCCAATCCTAATCAAGTTTTTGTTTTAATTAATGTTAAATGATTTTATCATCATTCTTAATATATGTACTGATTTATTTTAGATTATCCACCCGTGGCTTGTTCCGACCAACCGAAAGTTGAAGATGCCATTTTTTCTTACTTTACGATCTGTGCAAACTTTATTGGACCCAAAGATCGTTGATAGAATAAAAATAGAATTGTTTGGAGCAACAACCATCACAAGAAAAACAATTTTGGAGGGTGGAGCTAGTGATTTTCCTCTTACAGTTTTTGAAACATCAAGCCATTATGATTATGATCATAATGGTTGTACAGATTTTTCTCCAGATTTTGCCGCATCTAGCGAATGTTTTTCTTGCAAATGTCAAGACTGCAAGGCGAAACACGCTGGAGTGATTAATGCTATTAATGCACTAACTGCTTCTGTAAAGGAAATGACATCTAAGAGGGGTGTCATTCCATCAAAGAGGATTTCATATCCAGACACTCCACTAGAGATTAAGGCGTCTAAGAAGAAAAGGAAAGACACTTCCAAGGCATCGTCAATCATAAAAAAAGCAATAGTGCAACGCCCCTGTCTTTATCTTGCACCGATGTTCAGTATGCAAGGGCCACAGGAGAGCAACATGAGTTGAAGAAGGTGAATGTACATTATCTGTTCCAAAAAACAAACAGGCACATATCAATTTCAACAGATGATACATCTGCTAAAAATTATCAAACAGATATATACATCTATTGCAACTGTTATCTAACCTATTGCATCAGATTTGTTATCTGTTTCAACAGATGAGTCTTATGTTGCAACAAATGGGTCATCTATTTGAAATTATCGTACTGCTCTGATTTACCTGTTTGAATTTATTCCAACAGATAATCCATCTGATGCAACATAAGACTCATCTATTGCAACAGATGGAAAATTTATTGTATATCTCTACTTAGCATTGACAATTCTGGCTTTCCAGGTGGATGCCTTAGCTACTGCCAAAGAGCATAATATCACAGTTGATAATCCATCAACTGCTTCCAAAGATGAAGAAAAAGTTGAGCATGTCAGTTTGGGAGAACGGAAGAATTACCTGTTTGAAGGGTTCAACATCTCGAACGAGGCTCCAAAAAAACTAACACAGTTAATCAATAACTATTCAGAATGGATTATCCATGGGCTGTTAAAGGATCATGCTGACAGGTACATAAATCAATTTTATAGATATTGGTTTATACAATTCTTGTTGTAAGAACCTGACATTAACACATACAAATCATCATGTAGAAAAATAAAATGATGAGCGCCACAAAGTGAACGAATTGAGTCTTGGTTTTGATATGTTCGACTTTGTTGTTGCACATTTCGAAATGAAGAATTGGTTCTATTTGATGTCACTGCCCCAAACTTTCTAGAATGATGAGGTTTAAATGCCATACATATTACTATTAATTAATACTTTATTTAATTGCATCTGCGTATTGATTTTTTCGTCACGTAATCTAAAATATTTGATAACATGTGCAGAGCATTGATGTCATTTTTTACTACCTCCGAAAGAAGGCCAAGTTGCAAATACAAGAACAATGTAGATACACAGCAGACAATTATTTGTACAAAGTTTACATTAATAATGCCTACGATAGGTATTGTCAATAGTAGCCGAAAGTTTCCCAAAATGAGGAATGCTTAATCAACATCATCAAAGGTTTTAGCATTTCGGCTGGCTTACCTTGGGATTTGGTCGACAAAGTGTACATCCCAATCAATTGTGGTGATGAATTTTATTGGGTGTTGGCTGTCATTGTTCTAAAAGAGAGGCGCATCCGAGTTTATGACTCAATGTCACGAAGGAGATGTTTTGGGCCGTCGTCTGAGATACAAAAGCTGGCCAAAATATTGCCTACTTACCTTGATATAAGTGGCTTTTTGGACCAAAAGGTTCATAATGATTGGTCAATGATTGAAGCATACCGAGATAAAATGGCTAATCCATTTGATGTATAATATGTTGATGGAATTGCTCAACAAACCATTGGTAGCCTGTCAGTTTAAGTGTCATGATTTAGTTTCATTTAAAAAATTTCACAACGCTTGCATGAACTGCAAGATATGGATTATTTATTTTTTTATAACGCAGGAATTGCAGTCCTTTTGTTGCCACCTATGCCGAGTATTTGAGCGATGGATTACAAGTACCCTGAAGGCCCATGGAAAGCCATATAAGTTGACTGTCTTTGGCGTTAACGAAGTTAACAAATATTTAACAGTCATTTTAAAGCTTTCATAACCCCAAGGATAGCTGTTAAATGCCTCAAGATCCTCGGAAAGATTTATTAAATCGAGGCTTATGTAGTTGTTAACGTCTCTCTCCCAAAGAACATTATGTATAAACCAAACCAAGCACAATGTTGCTTGTGCTTCTTTGAAAGTCCTTTACTTTTCAAAGTTTCTATCAGATTTTTGTTTTTGAAGCTTGGACCAACAATGGACACCAGGTCATCACGATCACTCGACTTGTCTTTTTTTTTAGGTGTGTGGGGTGTTTTTTGGGTCAGAGTAGGTATAACTTGAGAAGGAGAAGGAGGATAATATTTTAGTCCGGTAACTATGGCAAACTCCTTCCAACTAAAACAAACAGGCATGCCACAGTAATTTATCCACACCTCATCCATCTTATCTTTATTTTCATACATAAACCTGCACTTGAGAAGATCATATACCATTTTCATCTGGAAACGAGCATTGTTATTCTCTGAAAAATCAAGATATTGCCCAAAGCAGCTTTCCCTGAAATAAGAGTCCAATTTTTATTCTCGAAGTATATTTCTGAAGGCGTCGAAAGATTTTCCCATGACTGACATAACCATGAGATCACCCGTGAAATCTGTGGCACCATCGCACTACATTCTCACAGGATAATGATCAATGATGAAGGTTTTGACCAAATCTTCGGCGGAAGGGCTATTATCTTTTTTGAAAGATTCCTTCTCCCTGTGTTCATTATCTTCTGCACCTGATTGAGATAATGCTTATAAAGCAAGCTCATAGAGTGGTGAATGTAGCTGAGCTGGTGCACTTGTTCCTTTACTTGGACTTGATTCAATTTCTTTTCTTTTGGTAGCCATGTGCTCTTAAATTAACAGGAACATAACATAGATTATAATTGATTAATGCATAATAGTTCCAACAGACAACTAATCTGTTGTACTAGGTATGTTATCTATTACAACATATAACCGACCTGTTGCAACGGATGAGTAATTCATTGGAATCATAAAAACAACACTCATCTATTGGACCTGGTATTTTATCTGATGCAACATATAACCGACCCATTACAACAGATGAGTAATCCATTGTAAACCATAAAAATAGATCACTAATCTGTTGCACCAGGTATGTTATCTGTTGCAACATATAACTGACCTATTGCAACGGATGAGTAAACCGTTGGAAAGAATAAAAATGTATCACTAATCTGTTATACCAGGTATGTTATCTGTTGCAACATATAACCGACCTATTGTAACGGATGAGTAAACCATTGGAAAGAATAAAAATAGTCACTAATCTGTTGCAAAATGAAGAGTAAACCATTGGAAAGAATAAAAATAAATCACTAATCAGTTATCTGTTGGATCAATATCATTTAGATTTCTTCCAAACAGAAGATTCGTCTGTTGCAACAGATGAATGATCTGTTAGATTGTTCACCTGTTGCATCAGATTTTCATAGTTGCATCAAATTTTCATCTGTTGCATCAGATTTTCATTTGTTGCATCAGATGTTTCATCTGTTACATCAGATGTTTCATCTGTTGCAATACCATTTTTACCAAGACAAACAATAAATCAACCCAACAACACCAACACATCACACACACACACACACACACACACAGAACATCAACTATGACAAAAAATTACCAACAAATTTGAATCAACAGTACGACAACAAGAAGAAGAAATAACAAAAATTAGGATTTTATTCAGTCCACATTTCAATACTAGAAGAGTAGTTGGCTCAAGTTACTCTGTTTCTTCATAATTTTTTACTTGTGAAAAAGAAAATGGGACGACGAAGAACTCGAAGTTGTTGTCGCTGGAGAAGTCTTCAAGTCGATTGACGGTTGAAAGTCAAAAAGAAACTCGCCCGACTATTTATCGCCGGAGGTTGAAGGGAGAAATTTTGCAGAACTATTGGTTGGTAGAGAGTTGACAGAAGCTGGAGAGAGAGAGTGTGGTTGATTTGGATTAAAGAGGGGTGTGGTGTGGGTTGGGTTGATTTGTATTTTTGAAAAGATTAGAAAGTTTTATAAATATTAATCAAGTTCACAATTAACTTAATCAAGTTTCCTAATGATGTTTGACCCTTTAAGTTGGTCAATGACACTAATCCTTCATTCAAGACATAAAGACACCTGTCCTTCAATTTTCTCAAGTTTGTTTGAATGAGTTTATTGCTTTTTAACTTATAAGACAAAAGTAATATGTAAGGATTTCTGACTTATACCTTTCGACTTATTTTTGTCATTTTAGCTTTTAAAAGAAGTGCTTAGAAGCACTTTTTTGATTTTACAAAATGCTACAAATAGCTTAAAAACTATTTAAACTTAAAAACAGCTGAGTAAGTCGACCCAAATAGGCTATCTTACATTAACATCTCTGCATAATATCTACAAAATAATATATTCATTATTATGATTGTTACGAACTTAAAACAGATGTCAATTAGAGTACTTTTATAAATTATAGAAGCTATACGTTATAACCATCTAGAATTAGTTAAGTGCATATAAATGTGATTCTTACTTGATCATAAGAAATAAATAAGTTGATAATAAAAGTAAACAAATTATTTATACATCATGGAGAAAGTGTACTTATTCCTTAATTAATTTTTGAAAACCATAATCAAAATCTTAATTGATTTTTGAAAACCATAATAAAAATATGAATAAATAGTTGAGCTTCCTATTACTGGTAAATAATAATAAGTTAAATAAAATTATACTAAGGATAAGTTGTGACCTTCAACTAATAATAACAATTCAATAAGATCAAATAATAAGATTATAACTTTTTAATATCCTCCGCGTACCGTGCAAGAACGTATACTAATTTTTTTTTTTAAAAAATCTAAAATCTTTTTTTTTTTTTTTTTTTTTTTTTTAAAAACAGTTAACTTCCCATCACAACGAAAACTTCTATTTTAAAAAATTGAAAAATTACTGTACACTCACAAAAAAAATTGTTGCTAATAGACTTCCAAATTTTAATGAAAGTGCCAAATTTAAAAATTAAATTATTAATTATATGAAAAATTTTATAAGTATAACTCAAACCTTAAACCTATTACTTCACTTTCTCTGCAACTTGTATAATTAGTTACTTTAAAAATAAAATAAAATTAAATTTCTGTATTTTATTTATATATCAACATGTATCTATATACTGAAAATTACTTATTCTGAAATCTATTAAATATTATTAATTTTTAGACTTGGAAAGTTATCAATACGTAATACTATTTTCCACTTTCACATCGATGAAATCATCTTGAACAGTTGAAAGGATCTCTCCACAAATATAGGTCAAACCGCACAAGAATGGAGGGATACACGAGCATAAACAAATTGGTGGTGTTTATCTTCTTATTCACATGGTATCAACGCCTTATCTCTACCAAAATCCACTTGTGACTACTTTCATTATTATTGTTACAGAAGTTTCACGATTTTATTTTAGTTCCATTCTTTATGAATGTTACTCTGTCAAACATCCTTATAGTTTGAAAAGTAACAAATAATTTCTGCAAACCGTCTCATATGAGATCACTTCTCATTTTCTTTGAAGCAAGTCAAGGACAACTTTGTTGCAGTGCCTGATATAAGGACAGTCCGGCACACACCCGTTTGGTAGGGTGAATTATTTTCATAATTCATGGATTAAATGGTGGGAATAATTTTGAAGCTATGTATAACTAATACATGGATTAGTTATACATCATACATGGTGTTATAAGGTGTATAACTAACACATCCAATTTGGTGGGATTGGTAATTCATGGATTACAATCCATGGATAAATATGTGTCAAGATAAAAGCACCCTCAAATTTCTTTAATTTTTTTCTAAATCTTTTCAATTTACTCAATGTGAGTTATTTTTCAATTTATCAAGATAATAATATTCCTTCAAATAATTTTAGTCGTAATAAAACTACTTCATTAACTTAAAAAATACTTATTGGTCAAAATTCGAAAATAAATTGCATGATTGCATACAAACTTTAATTTTATAAATAGAATATTCATAAATAAAAATAATTTTACTAATTAGCTTTAACACTTTACGGAACACAAATTTATGTTAATAATAATTCTATTGTCTTATTCAAAAGTTACACGTATATCTCTCCAACATAAGAACATCACAGAGTGGAAACAACAAATAAATGATGAATAAATAAAGAAAAGATAACAAAAATTTTTTTGTAAGTGAATGATTGAATGTTAAAATTTCAAAGTAAATAATTAGTTATATTTTTACTTTTTTTATTTTTAAAAAAGAATAACAAAGTTTTGCAAAGAAAATTCACAAAGTTATAATATGTCAAGCGTATATTTGTAAACAAACAATATTCTTTTTAAAATATAATAATACGTGTTGATTTTAATACATCAAATCAAACACTGCATTAAAAATAATCTCAATATTATTAATCACTGCACTACTAATCCCAACATTACTAATACAATCTATTCAGTATTATCTTATACACTTTATCAAACGAACCCTTAAACTCCTGCTATGTCCAGGGAAAGACCTGACAACTTTACCGTTTGTTGTGGTGTCTGATACAGAGAAACAAAATTTGCAGAAACAAATTAATATGTAAACTATGCGAAGAACAAGTATGTAAATTTGCTCTGCTTTTAAACTTTCTATTTTCACTGTGACTAATTTGTTCAATTTAAGTAAACCCTAGGCATTACAAGACGCTTCTTTTTAATTGTAAAATACTCGAAATAATTTTCATTTTAGTCATTGGGCAAAATTAGAGGATTTTACTTTAGTGTAGTTGATAATTTTCGGCAAAGTTAATTGATGAGGTGAGTTTCAAACTTAAAGTTTGCATTATGTGATAGCCCTTTGTGACGCAGAATGCTTTCAACAAGTAACCCAACACTACTGCTGCTACTCTCTCTATTGTCTTCGGCGACACAACTTAACGAGATCCGCTGACAGACCCATCAAAAACACAACGGCTATAAATATCATGGTGGTTGGTTGTTTTATTGATAAATCACATACATGTAATTTTAGGGACAAGAAAGAATAAGATGCATAATTTATTATGTTTCGTTCTAATATATTTTTTAGAGTCTTGACGTATAATATTTAGATCAATAAAGTTGAGGATTCATGGGAAGTTATGAGTTTTGAACAATTTCCTCACAATATATGAAACTTATGATTCTCAGTTAAAATAAATTTAAAAATAAATATCAATTTTTTTTTATTTTTGTTTAGTGCCTACACAATATATGTTGTATTTGCTGTATCCATTTAGCTAATTCAAATAAATAAATAAATTATATAGGAAAAGTAAATTCATGCTCTTTGACCACTTCAAGTACAAATAAATTCACTAATTCAAAAAAGAAATAGTATTACCAAATGAAGAAAAAGACGCTACAAATTTTTTAAAAAACTATCCCCGCATATTTAGTCTACTTATGAGGAAAGAGACTATTCAACTTCTTTTTGATTTCATGTATATTTTGTGTTGGTGGATAATGTTTTCATGTGAATTGTTTCAGTAGAAATTGTCTTCTTACGAAGTATTTGATAGGGTGTAGAGGAATATGATAATCTTTTATGGTGTAAGATTAGGTAGGAATTTAATGTTTACTCATATCCCAATATTAAAGAGCTCATACTAAAATATTAAAAGGTTCATAATAATATCTAGTGCCTGTTTAGGATTGCTTATTTCCTAAAGAAAAATATTTATTTTGAGAAAAAATACTTTTTTTGAAAAGAAAGGTGTTTGGTAAACTTGCAAAAGTGCTTTTAAAAAAAGCAAAGGAAAGGAGCAGAAAATTTCTGCTTTAAAAAAAAAACAGAAGTAGAAAAAGAAAAATTGCTTTTTTTCATTACTAAAATATCCTTATCACTCTCTCTCTCTCACACACAGACAACCCACACTAATATATATATATATATATAACTTAACATATCTTATAAGTATGATTAAAGTTTGATTTTAATATTTTATACTTCATATTTACATCATAATTCTTAATTTTATTTATAATTTATCTATTATTATTTTATTTTGACTCATTTTTTCTTTAAATAAATTTTAAAAAATCATTGATGATGATCCGAAGAATATATAACTTTTTATTATAAATTATAGCAAATGACAGTTGAATCACGTTACAAGAATAAATGATATTTTGACAACACCTCTATTTTTTTTTACAAATATTTATTTTAAATAAATAATTCATAAAAAGTTACTATAGCTGTCAAAATGGACTGACCCAACCCAACCCAACCCAAGCCCCTCAGGCTAAAGAATTTGATAGGTTAGGATGAGCCAGCTCTTCATTTTAAAAGACCTTAAAATGTATGGCCCAACCCAACCCTAATAGGGTCGCGGGTTGTGGCGGGCTAGCCCTTTGTTTTTATCAATCTCTTGTTAGATTTTCTTTTTCAATTTGAACTAATAGATATGTCAATCAATTCGCACTTCTAACATATTATTATATAGAGTACATAATTCTATGATGATTTATAATATTTTCAACACCAATACATTGTCAAACACATTTGAATTCATTAATTACATTATCCTCATTAACATCAACATTCATCTAAATTCATATGCAAATTTAATAAATTGAACACTATCAAAAAGTTATATATCAAAAATTAATAATATTTAAAATTCACTTAAAATATTATCGCTTTGAATTTGGGTAATGTTGTGAAATTGATTTCGAGTAGCTGGAACAAGTGTTTGAACATTTCATGATGGATGCAAATTTTATATTTATGATTAGAAATTTTAATATTTGTCATTTAATGCTAAATGAGTAAAATATTGTGTAAGATACTAGGTAAGATTTATTGACTAATCACCATTTATATTTTTAATGCTTTTTGCTTACAATTTTCTTTAGTTTTAAGTTTAAATTGAATAACAATAACAAATCAAACATCAATACTTGATGATTAAGGTTTAACTAATAAGTTAAATATTATGTAGGACATTAGACTTATTCAATAACTATTATTTTTAGTTATTACTTTTTCTTTTACAATATTCATATATTTTTAATATAAATTAAATAGTATTTTGACCCACGGGCCGGCCCAGCCCAGCCTTAAGGGCCAACGGGCTAACTTGAGCTGGGCTTATAAGTCTCAGTTTTAAATGGGCTCAAAAATAACAACCCAACCCAACCTAACCCAACCCTTATAGCGAGTTGGGTTGGGTTGGCCTCAAGGGTCAAGCCCATTTTGACAGCTCTATAAGTGATATATTTGTTACCATATAGTTTACATATATGAAGAAGGAGATGAGCCTTCTGGTATACCTTCAGAAATACAAGACAGATCTTCTACTATGGAGATATTGCATAATAAAATTAGGGATGAAATCATTGAGAATTTTATAATTTATGAAGGACTAATTATTTTTGTCGTTAATTTTTTCATAAATAATAATTTAATTTATGAAATAATTTTTAAAATTATCTTTATTTGATATTTTAAAGTGGTATTTAAATTATTTAAGTAATATATCATTATTAATATTTTTAATGTATTTATGTATATAAATATTGATTGAAAATTTTAGAGTACGTTCTTTTTAATTAAATAAAAATAAAATTTTAATTTCAATATGTGAGTAACACAATCTCTATGAATCCTCTAATTCTTCTTTCCAAATATAAATTCAGGGGCTTTGAGCTTGATTTTGAATTTGAATTTGATTTGTGAATTTGATGGATTTGATCTTGACTTGTATTAGAATTCAAGAGCTTTTGGGCTTATTCTTGAATCTGGTGATCTTGATCTTGAATCTTGATAAATTGAATTTGAATGCTTGAGTTTTGTAGAGAGTTGATCCACGAGCTTTCTCTTGCTTCTTGTTAGAGTTCTTGATTCTTTTTCTGAATTATGAGACTCCTATTTATAGTTGTAGGAAGTAAAGACTCACGGTGAATATGAAATTCTTTTGATCAATCAGATTCAAGTGACATGACACTTTTTATGGATTTTTAATTTCACTAGGCCTGCTACATCATTTTGACATGTTGAATGGTCTTATTGACTCCTTCACTTGATTTGGCATGTTACGTTAGTCGACACGAGGTGTGTAACGTTTCAAAAATGAGTTCCGAGACGTCACACAGTGCTTAGGACTACAAATGATCCCAAGCTAACCCTTATACTGGCATAACTCATGAGCAACTAAATAAGATACATAAATCTGAACCAAATATGCGGAAGATACATCTTTAGTTGAATATGATCAAAACAATTGTAGGAAAATGTTTACAACTCGGCTTCATGTAAAGCCAAAACTAAAATAAAATACACAATTCTACTGACTGTCTGTGAAGCCTCTACTAATACTAACTATAGGTAGTCAGGACATGACCGCCAGCTATCCCTAATCAATACGATTGAATAAAAGAGACAATACAAAATTATACTTGACTTGAGTCCTCGAATCAAAAGAACCCATCACCTGCTGATTGGAAGCTGCAAACTGTCTGAGTCTGAATGTGCATACTAAAAACTTGTACCTATATTATGAGACAATGTAGCACATAGACATATATGTGGATCAGTACTCTGAGGATGTACTGAGTATATGGGAGTGAATGCATAAGTAAAACAATATCTTCACAATTTATATAAGTCATGCATGCTAAATGTAATTGGTTCACATAAGTTGGAATATCTGAAATACTGAAAATAATAATCATGAGAAGCAAATCATGCTTTATAAATCTAGTGAGTCATAACATTTAGTTCTAAAGGCTGTACTTGTATTCTCTCTTTAAAGTATACTGTCTACGTGTATAAAGGACTCACTCTAAAATCTGAAAGCTGAAATCTTGTAACTAAAATTTTTCTTTAAAGCATAATCTGAAATAAAGTTGTGAGCCTTTACACTTAGTTTCTAAAAGCTTTTCTATTACTCTTTTCTATTCTAAAATCTGTAATCTGCAAGATTTAAAACTTTAGGGAAAACACTTTATCTGAAGGGAAAATACTTTTAAAAGTTTTTCTTTACTATAAGGACTTAGAGGCTTTACAACTTTGGAACTTTGGGACTTTGAACTTGGAAATCTTAAAATCAAAACTTTCAACACATATAATTTTATCTTAAGGAGAGTAGGGGACTTCTTTGGGAGGTTTTTCTAACCGACATAAACTATGTGAGCTGACATGGAGTCCAACGTCTTGCCCACGTTGGGGAAAGTTGTTCTACCCTTGCCATCGGAATAAAACCTTAACTTAAGTGATCACTATCTTAGTCCACTACGGGCAAATTCAGAAACCTATGGTGGCACCTAGTTCTGGGGCATGAGACCTTGAGATCATACCCAACTCGATGCTAAATGCTACTCCCATACTTATTGTTCAGAACTTTAGGAAATCCACCTTAAAATAGGATAAGAGTTTATAATCAAGACAAATTATGCTTCTCTTCTTTAAATATCAAACTTTATGACCAATGTGGATTCCTTATCTTAGTTTAGGATCAAAAGATCAATTTCTTTCTTGAAATTTGGCAAACACTCATCAAAGAGGCTTAAAATCATAATCTTCTTAAAATATCAAGACTAAATCTTAGGGCTTAAAACCCATGCTTCAAACTTATGTTAAAACACCAAAAGGTTCATACTTGATAATGTAATTATTGATAAATCAACTGAAAATCTGGAAATTTCAACAATAAGCATGAAAACTCATGTAATATCATAGCAAAACACATTATACTCAATATGCTTCTTAAAAATACTTCAACCATATCAAAATACAAAAATCAAGAATCACAATATATGCTTAAACTCAATTGAAAATCTGAAATTCATATCTCATACCATACTCATGGTATTCAAAATCATAAAAGAGCATTCTTTAACTCAAAATAAATATGAAATTTCATCAATCGATCATATCATATTGAAATTCATTAATAAGATACTTTGGGCATAAACCCCATTTCAAAACATAAGAAATTTGTTTAAAAATATAATTTTGGGCACAAGGACGAAAGGATTGTCCTTGTTGAAACCCCACATACCTTAATTGATGATCTTAGTTGAGAAAGCTTGAATCTTGGATTCCTATGATGCTTTTGAAAATGAGTTCTTGGAGTTCTTGTATTAATAACTTAATCTTGAGTTATCTTGGAGAATAAATGGAGGAATTTTGGGTTTCTTGGAGAGAAAGTATGAGCCTTAGGGTTTTGCTATTTGAGATGAAAAGATGAATAATGAGGTATCTTTGCTTCTTTGGGGGTGAAATTATGTGTTTTGGATGGATTTGAGTGTGGAAAATTGACTAAAGTGACCCTAGGCCCTTTTGGAATTGAATTAACATGTAAAATAGCTTTAGATCCACGTCAGTTTTTCGTGTAAAGGTGAAGTCGACGCGACGCGTCAAGATTGCATTGGCTTACTGCCTCACACGGAAAATGCCATAAATTTTTACTCGGTTATCGGATTTTTGCGAAATTGGTATTATTGGAAAGCTAATTTGATTATCTACAATTTGGTAGGTCTTGAACTGAAAAATTCCACTTATATAAAAATTTCTATACGTTTAAAGTAGACCTTTGTAGAATCAAACACCAAATTTAGAACGAATCAAATGATCTTAGCTCAACTTGGCTCTAAGTGATTCCTATGAACATTTTTAACCTCAAGAGCACTTCACACACTAGGATAAAGATAATGAAAATTATATTTACATGGTAATCACTTGAATTATAGCTTGTACATCTAAGAACGACGGTTCATAACTAGCACAAAAATACGGGGTGTTACATGGTGCTTATTTGAGCCTCTAGAATATGACAATATCTTGCGTTGAGCAAAGTAGGCTCATCATTTGTACCCTAAATCAATGGGCTAGCCCAACAAATATTGAACTTTAATTAAATCTATATATGTTTGGATTTAAATAATTAATCCAATTATATTAATCCACAATATTTATTTGGGGTTAATAAATTTTGAATTTAATATAATCTAAATTTTATACGGATTTTAATTTAATAAAATTTTGTTGCCCACAAAATGCCCCTACTTTAAGGCTGATCGAGTGTATACATGAGAGAATAGATTTGAAGTATGATTATTTAAACACGCTTCCTTCGTGCTTCAAAGATTTTCATACATCTGAACACCCCATTTCATTAGTTGAGACAATTTAATGCTGAACCATACAATTTGCATATTAATATTGCCTCTTAAAAATTCCTTTTTTTGTCCTGATTTATTTCATAAATTTATACAAGTAAGACCCATTGGTGAGACATGATATCAGGATAGACTAGACCTTGTGGGACCTGGACTGGCCTCACATCCTCTTTCTTGTAATAATCTCTGCAGTGCACAATCTCAAGCTTGAGAGAGGCATTCCCCAGCATGTCCTCTATCTAAGGCAGCTCCTCGTGCATGTCCTCTACCCCTGGTAATCCAAGACAACTGCCTCTCCCTCTGATTTAGGCTCTATATTTGGGTGGTGGCTCAATATTCCTAGCCTCTTGAGATTTAGTCCTCACCATCTACATAGAAAAGAATTAAACACAACTTAGAACATTAGGTATGATCAACCCCCAAAACTAGGAATCAAAATAAAGAATTTTTTCCTAAAGATATTTTATAACATCTCAAAGATAAATTAAAATGTATACGTACTGATCCACGAGACTCTACTAGATATTTTCCTCTTATACTTATGAGACTAGTGAACACGACTTCTCTAATAATAATTTGTCATAATTCAAAATCCAGGGTCATAATGACACTTATCACGGCCTTTACTTGATAAGTAAGTACAAATCCTAAGAGTTAAGAAACTAGAAAACAACAATAAAACACAATATGACAAGACTTCAACAATGACATCAGACCCTAAATTATAAGTCAAAGCATAAGACTGGAAGAAATACACAAATTAAACCACAAACCTGGTATCATAAGTACTGAGCATCTAATAAAACAAATATATCTGAAATATAAACATACACGAAAATAACATAAACATACATGAAAATACACTGAAACTAAGCACAAGTTAAGGAACTAGAGAAATTAATAAAAATGTGTATGCAAATGCAATGTGGATGAGATGAATGAGGATAGCCTTTGCATGAATTCCTGTATAATCCATCGAGCTTGAAAATCCTAGGTAGGACTCATGAGGGTTTTGCAACCCATATACTATATATCATGTCTCAATCTCACTCACCTCTCGGGCTTGTATTTACGGAGAGGGTTTTCATAAAAGTATTTTTTTCTTTAAAAAATAGTATTTCTCAATGACACTAGTATCTCATGAATGCATATGTATGAAGTTAGGATGCAATGCTCATAATCAACTCATTACGATGATATTTAATCCATAAATACATGTGTTTATATTTGAGCCCAAGAATCAACTCAATATATCCATTCATGATCATCAACTCTAATTAGGCACCATCAGAATAAATATGCATGTAAGACATTATTAAAATTATATCAACCCCTACCTAGGGATTTCTATCATGATACTGACAACCAATGCTAAAATAAGGCCTATATTAGCAAAATAAAACCGCATATGGGCATCACATCTTGAATAAAAGAATTTAAATGCACTAATAAGGCCAATAATATCAAATAAAGCCCAAACATAGGCAACACACAATATCAGATATCACCAACAAACCACAACAGAATATAAGCCCCCACAGAGCATACAACAGTAAAAATAATCTTGAAATATATACTCCATAGTTAATTACCCCAATCTATAGCATGCTTACTTATTTATTAACTACCTGCTCAATTTGAAAGAAATAAAGTCATAAAATACCTCAAAACGACAAAATTTTGGTCTACTGTGCTTCAACATAGAACCTTCTCATTATGAAGAGCCTCTGAATCAACTACGACATTCAAATATAACATTTACACATAAGAAAAGGCAACGATGCTCACATTTTCCATATGTGGATCGGGTTCAAAAGTCAGTCAAAAATAGGTTTGTAAACAAAAGGGTAAACCGAAATTTTCTTTTAAAAATACATTATCCAAGGTTATTGGAGTCAATTAGAAAAAAAAACCCACATGAAGACAGGTTATAAACAAGGTCCAAAATGAAGAAAATTCTTTTTAAGTTTTATTAATAAAACCCCCACATTTCCAGTTTGAAATAATGATTTAAAGGTGTTTTTGATGTTATAATAGATGAAAAATAATAGGAATAAGGTTTAGGAGCTTACCCAAGATCAAATGGTGATAAATTCCTCAAGAATCACTCAAAATCGAAGCTCAAAGGTCCAAAAATAGAGAGAAAACATGAAAAAGGATTATGCATACAAACCAAACTTCGGTGGCTTAAGCGATCAAATAACCGCTTAAGCAGTCATCGTTTATGTGATGGGTGACTGCTAAAATGGTCTGACATACATAACTAGGCCCGCTTAAGCAGTCCGCTTTAGCTAAAGTAACACCCACTAAAGCATAAAGTGACTGCTAAGTTGTTGATGCAGCTGAAGTCGGTACAACAACTTTAATGAAAATACTGCTTTTGTGGTGGCCTCTTAAGTGGCATAACACCTTTTCAATGGTCAAGTGTGCAAAGTTGCAAAGTTTCTTGTCGACCCCCGGGATTCGGTCGAAATCTTGTAAATGCAAGTGACATTCTACTAGGTTAATTTTAAGAGTTCAAACTTAATGGCGACATCGTATTTTTGAAAAAAAAAGTTTGTTTCAACAAATCAACTCGTGAGACCTTTTTTTACTAATTTCCAAATGAAGGGTCGAAATGAGATATAAAGGGTCTGACACTGGACCAACCCTACTATATTAACCCAAATTTAATATTTTAGATTTGTTGGAGAGTCTAAATTGCCATCCAACACTAAAAAAAACAAATGTTGGCCGAGGTATGACTTCTAAAGCCTCTATAAACCATAAACTCACACAAATCATTCTCGATAGCATCAAAAATCATATCAAGCAATACCAAACGTCAAAACTAATATGTAGCAACTACGAGAAAGACAAAATTGGTAAAAATACATAGAAATAAAAAATCACAAATTTCAGGACATTGCACAATGAAATGGATGAATGAAAGTAAGAGATTAGGAGTCCTCTTAGCTCAATTTGATGAAACTAGATATTTCCAAGAAGGAAAAATATATTGGAGAATATATTAAAAAGAATGCACCTCTGTAAGGTTGAAGTGGTTGGCCAAATACAAAAACAAAAATAGAATTTTAATTAGAAGAAATAAAATTACAATAAATTCTGAAAGAAATATCCTTGAGTGCACAAAATTTTTGGGAAAATTTAATTGAATAGTCGGAGGCAAGCATATGACACGTTTTTAAATATGCTGAAACTTGTGCTAACTTAATTTTTAACGGTTTGGGCAATTAATATATTTATTTGGTAGATGCCACACTTACATAATGCACATTATTTAGCACAATGCTAATTATTGTAAATTTTGATATTAAGAACAACAATGTTTTATTCAACTATTTCCTTATTAAATGCTTGACAATACATATAAAATCATTATAAGCTTCCAAAAAATGTTGCAGCAAAATTTTATTTTTTTTCTATATGACAAGAGAGAATGATTAAGTGACATTCATATTAAACTACAATAATATCCACTTTTCATTTGGAAATTCTTGATGAAATCTTAATAAATTAGAAAGATATTCAATTTTATCAGTAGTAGTAAGGAAATAGACATAATAATCTTGTCTAATTTTTCCACTGATGATTCCAAACCACCATCCATCATTGAAAAGTACAAAACAACATCCTTTTCTCACAGTCTCAAGATGTTTAGGAGGGAGAGGGCGGACCTCGGATGCAGTTATAATTTCATTTAGTGGAGCAAATTTATCATCAGTCAAAAGAGTCTTTTACTTGACCATTTAATGCTTATAGCCATTAGAAAAAATAATTGTTGATTTGTAATAAGAACCTATGAATTCATATTTTTGTCTTGCAAATTCAACTTCATCACCCCTATGGAATGCTTTTGTTGTGTGTTGCTTCTTGAATGGAATTCTTTTAACTGTCCTTGAGATCATAACCATTATTGATTGGTAGTGTTACTCTAAATGATTTGTTTCTGCATTGATTAAATCTATTAAGAACTTTATGTAACACCCTATACTTTGTAACGCTTAAAAAGTGCATGAAATTATCCCGTAAGACCCCATTATCAAAGATATATTACTTTAGAATGGGTTTAAAAGGGTTAGGAATATTTTTGGACTTTAAAAATGCCTGTACATCATGAAAAGGGGACCTCACAGTAGCCTCGCATAGTGAAGGCCACCTCGATAGGCCACTGCCTGGCCATCACGGTAAGTGTTGCTTTGTAAAGCCCCAAGATCACGCCAGGAGTCGCGCCGTAAACCTCCAGGTCTACGATGGGGGTTGCGCTATGAAACCCCTTTTTTTCGTCGATAACCCTTCATATTTATTATATTTTAAGGGCATAAGGGTATTTTCACACCTTAAGTCATTCCCAATCCCTTATGTACGAGTTTAGGTCCCTAAAAATATTTATACACCTCAGTAATTCCCTAATCATCATTCTAATAGTTAAAAAGGAGAAAACTATCTAGTGCTTGAGAATTTTAGCTTCAAGGGTAAATTTTCACTGCGTTCTCTCCACTTCAAGATATTTAGAACTATCCTAACACTTATGTGAGTAAGTTTAATATTTTTATAAACTTTGAATTATATATGTATATATGTTATGGATTTTGAAATTATTTGAAGAACATTCATCAAGAACGCCTTTTTATGATGAAATTGGGTATTAACTATGGGGTTATGTATAAAACGTTAAATTGTCTTTATGTGTATGTATTATGGATTTTGAAGTGGATTTGAGAGAATGAACTATAAATCCCCTTTTCGATCATGAGATTTATTCATTTACTAGTGTTGGTGGATGTTTAATGAACAATGATAAACTTGAGTTTTAAATGCCTCTTTATCAATTATGCATTGTCATTTTACGTGTGTTCAAAGAGGTGTTCTTATTTATAAATGCTCTTCATGTTAAATGAAAGAGTTGCGTGTGACTTATAAATGAGATGACCACCTTATGTTAAAGTCTTGAAAAGATAATGTTTTGGCATAAGTTTTCATATTTTATTTGAAAGAAGAACTCTCATGTAGTGTTTACCTCTTTTGGCGGTCATTACTATAATTTTGAATAAAAGGGATATGGACATGATTTGATAAAATATGGCTTGAAGTCTGGATATGACGATACCTATTGCCCTTAACATGAAATAAATGAATGTTATAAGCATGAAACATGGTTTTAAGAGGCTAAAAGTAGGCTTAAAGTGGGATAGATGGTGAACCGAGAAGGCACGAGTTCAAATAACTCATAGCCCAAAACCATGTTTTGCCAAAACGGGTTTTATTTTAGGTTATCCAAAAAGGCGGATGACTATAGTATGTAAGGGACCATAACACAGAACTCTAATCCTTGCAGCAAACTTGGATTGGAGGCTTTATTACTGAGTTAATGCAGACCCATATAGCCCGTGGGTGATCAGGTCGGGATGCCATCTAGCCCAGAGGTAGAACAAAAAGTGTTTTTTATGCTTTATCAGATTGATGACAACTTGTATCTTAACTATGCCTGTGTGTTTTGAAAATTCTTTATGTTACATTGATTCCACAAGCTTTCGTTAAATTTTTTTCTTGATGCTTTTATGATGTTGTACAAAGAAATATATTTGTGCTTTTGGCTAGTTATTCATACCAATACATTCAAAGTTTTGGCCATCCTCGGGCAGCTACATTGTCTCATAATATAGGTTTTAAGGCACAATCTCGTGGTCCAATACAACAGTAGATATCTTACAAAACTCAGAGTCGGTGAGCCTCCTTTATTTTGAAAAATATTTATTTATCAATTAGTTTCTTTTAGTTAATGGTTCAACTGGGGGCCTTGTCTCGGTATAGACATACTAGTATTCAGTAGAGGCTTTATAAACTGGATTTGGGTCTATGTTTTGATGATATGATGTATTTTAAATTGAATATGAGACTTTACCATGTTTTAGTTTATCTTCCACAGTTCTATTTTGTACGAATAAAGCTTATGATAGTCTGAAAAGGAGCCTCTCAGGCCTTCATGGTTTGAGATTCCTGTCACGGCCAAGGCCCCGATTTGGGTCATAACAAGATTCATATCAGAGCATGATTTAGGGTCCCAGGGTGTCTACAAAGATATATCAAGTAGAGTCATTTTTATGGGTATGTAGCACTTCACATTTATAAATAGGAAGTTATGAGGCATTTAGGAATGTTTTTTTTTTTTATGTTTCAGTTCGTGCTATAGGATGTAAATATTTCCTAATACCTAAATTCTCGTATTTTAGATTATCCCCCTAAAGATACAATGGTCAGAACCCTCAGCTAGATACTCTATCTTATAAGGATAAGTACTGAGGAGGTCCACCCTACTTATGCGATATGGACCCATTATAGAGGCTGTACTCTGGAATTCATTGCTCCTAAAAAGGTTCCACCAGTCCAAACTATCCCTCCCCGAGATATTCCATTTGGTATCAATTGTACCCAGTCTCCACAGAGAGAAGTCTCAAATATTGAGTTCTATCAACTGAAAGTGGTATGATGAGTGGGATGATCTAAGGGGTGAGGATGTTGAACCGATAGTATGGAAAGAGTTTTTAGGGGATTTTCTAGATCATTTGTTTCCCCAAGAATCGAGGAAACCCAAGGTTGAGGAATTTTATAACCTGAAGCAAGGAATGACAAAAGTCAAATAATATGCATTGCAATTCACCTAGATGTCTCGTTATGCTCTAGAGGTGGTATGCAACATCAGGGCTCATATGAGGAAGTTTAAGTTAGTCTTTCTGATGTTTTAGAGTTAGAATATAAAGGGGCAATGTTAAATAATGACATGGATATCTCTCAGTTGTTGGTGTATATGAAATAAGTGGAAAAGTAGAAGAAGAGGCAAGCAAAAGTAGAGAAGAGGAACATTAAGAAAGCTAGATTCACAGATCGGGATGCCAACCAACAACAAGGTGGAAAATGGGGTAAGAAATAGTCCAAAAAGAAATTTTTGGCAATATTCAGTCATCATCTAGTGCGTCTACACCTAGAACTTCTGGTGATGAGAGGTTGCATTCTTGTAGTGGGATATAGATTCAGGGTACTCAGTCTAAGCGGAGTGTGACTCAGCCCTTTAGGTCATACCATTGTTGTAACATTGGTGGAAATAATAACTCGGGGAAATTCTATCTTGGGAGTAACACGTGCTTCACTTGTGGCCAACCAAGCCACTTCAAGAGAGACTGTCCCTCAGTAAAAGGGAATTCCGGAGGAACTAAGTCCTAAGATACTTCAACAACTACACTACCTAAGGGTGATGCTTCTGCTATTGAGGCTAGTCGTAACCACTTGTATTCCCCGAATACATATCAGGACTCAAAGGCTTTACCATATATTGTTATGGGTATGCTGCATATTTTCTCTCATGACGTCCATGTGTTGCTTGATCCCAAGTCTACCTTATCTTATGTGACTTATTATGTGGCAGTAAGTTTTGGTTTTGGGCCTGAGAATATTTATGAACCCTTCTTTGTCTCCACCCCTGTTGGCGATTCTATTATTGCTAGAAGAGTTTATAGAAATTATGTAATGTCTTTTTTTCATCGAGATACTAAGGCAGACCTTGTAGAACTTGATATTGTGGACTTTGATTCTATTCTAGATATGGATTGGCTTCCCTCGTGCTATGCTACACTAGATTGTAGAACAATAAGGGTCACCTTTTATTTCCCTAATTAACTAGTTATAAAATGGAAGGGGTATTCTCTCACACCTAGAGAGAAGTTCATATCTTATCTTAGAGACAATAAGATCATATCTAACGGTTGTTTGTATCATCTTATTTGTGTTAAATATTATAGCACTGAAAATCATTCTCTCCAATCAGTTCATTAGTTAATGTATTCCTAGAGATCCTTTTAATGACCACCCTGGGATACACCTAGATAGAGAGATATACTTTGGTATTGACCTATTTCCAAACACTCAACCTATTTTCATTCTTCCATATATGATTGCTCCTTTGGAATTGAAAGAATTGAAATTGATCCCTAAAAGTTCAAGGCAGTAAAAAAATGACCCAAGGCCATGACTCCAAGTAACATTTAGAGCTTCTTGGGTTTGGTAGGGCATTACAGGAGGTTTGTAGAGAGTTTTTCATCCATATATACCCCACTTACCAGGTTAACTCAGAAAAAGGTAAAGTTTCTACGCTCTGTGGCTTGTGAGAATAACTTTGAGAAATTAAAAGACAAGTTGACTACTCTACCGATTTTGACCCTTCCTAAGGGTACAAAGGGTTTTGTTATATACTGTGATAAATCTTAGGTGGGACTTAGATGTTTGGTTATGAAACATGGTAAGGTGGTGGCCTATGATCCAGGTAATTGAAAGTCCATGAGAAGAACTATCCCACCCATGATTTGGAGTTGGCGGTTGTACTTTTTGCACTCAATATTTGGTGTCATTATCTTTATATGGTGCATGTTGATATCATTACTGATCATAATAGTTTATAGTATGTGTTTACCCAGAAGGATTAAATCTCGGGCTGATATGGTGGCTTAAATTATTGAAGGATTATGACATGAGTTTGCACTATCATCCAGGTAAAGCTAGTGTTGTTGCTGATGCTCTTAGCAGGTTATCCATAGAAAGTCTTTCTGATGTTGAGAAATAAAAGAGGAATATAGTTAAAGATATACATCGATTTTCTAATTTGGAAGTTTGACTCCTAGATTCTGAGGATGGAGGGTTGTTTATCCAAGAGTAGCTAAATTGCCCCTATGTTTCAACGTTAAGGAATATCAAGCTAGAGATCCCATATTGATGCAGATCAAGAAAGACATTGGTCAAAAAAAGGTTATGGCATTTGAAATTAGAGGAGGTGGTATTATGAGATACCAGAGTATGTTATGTGTGTCCAATATGGATGATTTGCGAGGAAGGATTCTCGATGAAGCTCATACTTCCAGGTATGTTGTCCACCCTGGCTCCACTAAATTGTGTCATAAATTAAAGGAGATTTACTAGTGTAATAATATGAAAAGAGATGGTGTTTACTTTGTAGCTAAGTGTTTGAATTTCCAACAAGTTAAGATGGAACATTTGAGACTAGGTGCTACCTCCCAGGACATAGCTTTTCCCCTATGAAAGTGGGAGATGATCAATATGGACTTTGTAAACTCATGTGATCCCAAAACCAGAATGATTATATTTGGGTTATTCTTGATAGGTTGACCAATTATTCGGGAGATAATTATGTGAAGTTATACATTCAAGAAATAGTTTGATAGCATGGGGGTACGGTATGCATTATATCTGATCGAGGTAAGCAATCCTCTTCTAAGTTTTGGTGGTTTTTTTAGAAAGGTTTAGGTAGCCCGGTGAACCTTAGCACCACTTTTCATCCTAAAACGGATGGTCAAGAGAAAGGTACTATTCAGACTTTAGAAGATGTGCTAAGAGTTTGCATGATTGACTTTAAAGGTAGTTGGGTAAATTACTTGTCTCTAATAGAGTTCGCCTCTAACAAAAACTATCACTCTAGCATCCAAATGTCTCTATTTGAGGCTCTTTAAGGAAGGAGGCATAGATCACTAATTAGTTGGTATGAGGTGGGTAAAGCCTATTTATTTGGATGCAATTTTGTACATCAGGTGATGGAGAAAGTCAAAGTCTTTAGAGAGAGACTTAAGACCACCCAAATTCACCAAAAGTCCTATACTGACATAAGGAGAAGGAAGTTTGAATTTGAGGTTGATGATTGGTTATTTCTTCAGGTCTCACATATGAAAGGGGTCATGACATTTGGGAGGAAAGGAAAACTCAGTCCTCATTGAATAGGTCCTTATCAGATTACAATGAGGATTGGTAGGGTTGTGTATGAGTTAGATTTGCCTGCAAGTTTAGCTTCATTTCATCTCATATTTCATGTGTCAATCCTTAAGAAATATTTTGGAGATCATGCACTTGTGTTTCCTATTGATAAGATTGGTTTTATGGATTCCTTATCATACGAAGAAGTACCCATAGCGATATTAGATTGAAAAGTTCAAAAATTAATGAGCAAGGAGATAGCTTCGGTAAATTGTTATGGAGGAATCAAAAGATAAAGAAAGATAATTGGAAATTGAAGGATGATATGCCTGCAAGGTACCCATCACTCTTTGAGTCAATGGATGACATTATTAAGGTATTAATCTCATCTTACTATTCTACTTCATGTAAGTCTTTCTAATCATTCTTCATGTATTCTGAATCATCTTTCGAGGACAAATAATCCCCCGGGGGGTGGGATAATGTAATATTCAGAATTTTTGATGCATAAAAATTGCATTCAATGAGCCTATAAAACCCTATTATCAAAGATAAATCACATTAGGATAAGTTTAAATGGGTTGGGGATGTTTTTAGACTTTGAAAATGCTCGTTCATCAAGAAAAGGGGACCGTAGGGCAGCCCGACGCCGCAAAGGCCACTTTGATAGGCTGCTACCTTTCCATTGAAGTAGGGGTTGCACCGCAAAGACCCAGATCTCTCCAGGGTTCACACTGCGAACCTTCTGGTTTGCGATGAGGTTGTACTATAAACCCCTTTTCTTTCATCGATATCCCTTAATTTTTTTTATTTTAAGTGCATGAGGATCTTTTCACACCATTAAGTTGTTCCCAATCCCTTATGTTCGATTTTAGGGACCTAAAGATGTTTTTACACCTCAGTAATTCCCTAATCATTATTCTAATAGCTAAAGAGGAGAAAACTACCTAGGGTTTGAGAATTCTAAGATTCAAGGGTAAATTTTTACTGCATTCTCTCCACTTCAAGGTATGTAAAATATCCTAACGCTCATGGGCGTCAGTTTGATGTTCTAATAAACTTTTAATTGTATATGTGTATGTGTTATGAGTTTTGAAATTGTTTGAAGAGCATGCATCAAGAACCCCTTTTTATGATGAAATTTTGTATTAACTATGAGGTTATCTGCAAAACTTTAATTTGTATTTATGTGCATGCATGATGGATTTTGAAGTGGATTTGAGAGCATGAACTATAAATCACCTTTTTGGATCATGAGATTTGTTCATTTACTAGTAGTGGGAATTGTTTAATGAACGATGACAAACTTGAGTTTTAAATACCTCTTTATCAATTATGTATTTTCATTTTACGCGTGTTCAAAGAGGTGGTGTTATTTATAAATGCTCTTCGTGTTAAATGGAAGAATAGCATGTGATTTATAAATGAGATGACCACCTCATGTTAAAGTACTGAAAAGAGAATGTTTTGGCATAAGTTTTCATATGTTATGATACAAGAATAATGGTCACCTTAGCTTTTGACGACATCATTCAAAGTCACTATGTGAAGAATCAAGCTTTGGTTGCATGGAGGGCACGAGATCATACTTGGAGGGAACGTTTTGAGTCTACCATTGATCAAACCCTAGTGTGAAAGATTGCATGGAGACTTGAAGACTTAAGGACTCTTTGGTTTGGATCACCTTTGTTGGTTCACGGTTTTAGTTTCCTTTATTAAGGGCATTTTGGATAATTTATATTATTTTCCAACACAGCAAGGCCACCCTTGGTCATTAAGGGTAGTGTAGTCTTTTTTGCCTTCTTTTGTAATATACTATAAGTAGGAATTTTTAGGTCTTCTCTTATTAGTTTATGAATGATGAAAGTATGAAATATTGAAAATCCTCTTGAGAGTAGACCACCTTAGTGTAGTCTTAGTTAGGGCTTGGAAAAGCCACCTTAGTGTAGAGCTTGGAAAAGCTAGTATTGATCCTTGCTTGGAAACGATAGATCTTGAGGTTAGTCGATTACCTTGGCGGTCACCGTAAGAGTGTGGTATTTATTATTACATTCATTAGGGGTTGGTGTGTGAAATACACTTGGTTCTTAATCTTGTAATAATCTTTGTCTCACTAACTATCCCTTTTATTTCTTGTAATCTTGTTGTATTTGTTCTTGTCGTCTACTCTCGGCTTTGTGGTGTTGTTGGTCAACATTGTTGTTATTGTTATCTTGTTCATCACCTTGTGTTGTTAACTTAGTTTGGGTGGCTGTTTTGGTGTGTTAAACACCCTAGTTCATCTCATTTTGTTGGTTGTTGTTGAATCCGAGAGTGGTCACCAAAGAGGTCCTCAATTTTCTTGACTAGTGGACTGATTTTGGTGTGTATTTTGTATCCTTCTTGTATTTATATTGTATCATTTGGTATCAAAGCATTGCTTGATTTTTTTCCCATACAATCAATCTTGGGCTTGCTTGCAAAAAAATTTAAAAAAAGTGTTGAAAGCTGAAAATTCCAAAAAGAAGCAAATCTGTCCATTTTTGTGTCTTGGCCAAAATTGTGCTCTAGTTGTGTCTTGAACGAGATTTTTCTTGTTTTGAGTCTATATCTAGGAGTCATTTTATTTGTTTTGTTGTTTCTAGTGTTATCTTCTTCACCTCTAACACTAAAGAAGTCTAGACCTATATTTGAGCTTTAAAAGTTGATGTTGTTATGAATATGAAGTATGGCCAATTGTTGTGGTTGGTTCAAGTTTTGAACGTGTATTGTGGGGATTGTGTTGTGGATTTTAATCTTGAAAAGGTGTTGTTGTTGTTTGGGAGGTCCTACTTGAACCTTAGAACTTCAATACTCAAAGTTTGTGTTCTTGGTGTTCTTTACCATCTCCATATAGTGTTGAAGAAAAAAATGGTTGCTGATCTTAGAAGTTGAATAAAAGGAGTGTGTATTGTGTTAGTATTGCAAGACATAAATCCGAGATTTAAGGTGTAGTATTTGTGAGTCAAAGACTTTTCCTACACACTCAAGACTTTACAACCACTTCCAACCACCTTCCATGTTTTAAGGGTCCATGTTTTAAGGAGAAGTACCAAGAAAGTTAAGTCTTCCTTTTTAAAATTTGAAAGAGTATTCCAAGACTTATATTCCCTCCTTTTAACCAAATTTCACCAATCCAAATTGAGAAATTGACCAAGACTTCCAACTTTGGAAAAATAAAAATTGTTAAAGAACCGCAACCAATACGTGGCTGCCACATCACGTTTTTACTGTTCATATAATAATTTTAGGCTCAAATTTTAGATTCTTAGTTTCATTTTTATTTTCCATTAGTTTTGTTTGTTGGTTCGAATGCTAATTAGCAACTAGTAATCACCTACTTAGTTGTAGATTAGTTGTTGAGTCCATTTCTTTCGTGTCTTTGTTATTTATGTGCTTTTCTCATTTTTAACTCGTTGTAACTTCTTTGTTTCAAGTTCGTAAGTAGATTTTGTTTTGTGTCTTGAGTCGATCAAATAAGAATTTACTGTGGCCACCAAGTAGCATTTACATCTTATTAACTACCGGAGTATAAGCAACTTTTCATATTCGCCGCTCCAATTGTGAGGATCACAAAAGTGAGTGAATACGAGTGTTGGTAAGGAGCTTTTACTACTAATCTTGTTTGTTCATTTTGTATGTTTAAAAGGTGATATAAGGGGAACATGTCTTCTATAGCCGGGGATTATTGTGACTACAACATGGGAGACTATGATTGTAGTAAGGGGTTTTATGGCTACGAAGTTGAGGGAGATTGTGGAGGCTATGAAAATAGCCATGATCAAAACTTGGGTAGATTTAAGAGTTACAATTTTGACAAAGAAAATGAGGTGAATGAAGTGCCTAGTACTTATGGGGAATTTGGAGATGAGGCAGGACCTAGTGATAGATCTTATGATGATGTTGGGGTATGTGAGAAGTGTTAAAATTCTCACTCCAAACCTAGATTTGGTGTTAGGTATAACCCTTTCGGTCGCAAAGCTTATGAGAGCTATGATGAGAGTGCACGTAAGGAGTATAAAGATTCATATTCTCCACCTTGTAATGCTTCTTATCAAGGTTGATATAGTGTATATGGTTATACGAGCTCTGGTGGAGGTTGTCCAATGAGAAGAAGAGGGTATATATCTCTAAAACTGAGGGGTACTTATGTGCCTTACAATGTTGATCTGAGAAGGAGTGTACACTCCAGAAAGGTGACCATTTGTGGGATACCGAGCTGCCTCGTTGTGTTAAATGATAGGTACTATAGGAACTACATCCTTCCATCCATGGTTGACTACTTTGGGTTGTTTTGCGAGCCTTTAATTGTTCCATACTTCTTGGACGGGTTTAAGGTTACTGAGAGGGTCAAAGTTGTCTTCTCCCAATTTGAATACCATGAGGAGGTGTGGTGCAGTATTTTTCCCATGACATACGGACATGTATACTTAGGTGCCGATTGGTTTGCACAACATAGAGTTCCAAATGTGCAAAATTGGCCTAATGTTGTAAGAGACCAGTGGGGAAATCACCTCGTGACCTACATGCTTCCCAAGTAGAAAAGAGAAGTGAATACTTACTCCAATCCGAATGCTTATGAGAGACAAAAGATTAAGAAGAGTAAAGTTTTCCAAGGTGGTAATTAGAGAGTGGAAAAAGAAGAGGTTGTGTGGAGCGAAGTGAGGGGATTGCCACCAAACCGAGCTAACATTATTTGTCCTTCTATTTCTAAGGATATTTGTGTAGGTAACAATATGGCAAGAGAAGGAGAGAAATGCCGATTTGCTTTCTAAGCCTGTGGAGGACCCTCACAACACGGTAAAGGAGAGTCTACTCAAGAAATTCAAGGTAAAATAGCTAACTCTTACACTTCTGTACATGTAAATGATGATTGTGTGGCTAGTATCCCATTGAGTGTGAGTAGTAGCGTAATTACTTGTGATTCTAATGATTCTTTGATTTTTGTTGATGATGTACATGTTGTGAGTGTGGATACACTAGTTTATCTTATGATGACTGAATTGACTCTTTTTATAAGATCAATTTATGTCTACTTAGTGTTGAAGCCTATATGTTGAACGAAAGTACATGGTCTTGTGTAATTGGTGTTGATCAACTTATTTGTCAAAATTGTCCACCACTTGAGTATGTGTATGATATGATTACTAGAACTCAAGTGAGTGAAGTACTTGAAAATATTGGTCACCAAAATGGGAGTGAACCCGAGAGCCATTCTTGGGACAATCTTATGCTTGAAATCTCTTTGAAACATGATATTGATCTTTTAGAGAGTGATGAACGTGTTTGTTTTGAATCTTCCCAGGAAATAGATCATTATCTCTTTAGGTATAATGTCTTGTTTGAAGATGATTTAAACACTCCTAATGAACCTAGTGGTGAGAATGATGTTATAGCTTGCCTTGAAGGCTATAGCCGATATGCTAACCCACTATGGTGTGACAACATTCCTCCTAAAGATGAAAATCTCTTTTTGAAAGATGAGAGTACTCTTAAGGGTAATAAATGTGTACTCCTTCTTGAAAACCTGAGGGTAAAGGTGTCATTGACTCCGTGGGGTAATGTTCCTAAATGTGCATCCTTGTTTGACATACTTGTGCCTAAATTGCATGAATTCCAACTTGTGGATGCCAAGTTGTCTAGTTGTTTGAAGGAAAGAATGTGTATGTGTTTAAATGCTTATTCTTTACCCGTGAATGCCTTTGCTCGTGATTCTTTCCGATAATACCTCTTTGCCTATGATGACGTCCATTCTAGTTTTGGATTTATTTTATATTGAGGTAGGAAGTTTATTGGTCTGTCCATGTGTCCGTGATAATGCTATATGGGTTTTATGGACTTTAGAACCAATCGAAACACCCCCCTTGGTGTGGTCTTTTGATGAGATAAATAAGAAATGGTGTCTTATGGCTCATAAGATGAAGGAAGTTCTACCTTGTGGATTATTTGATGCCATTAGGACCTAAGTAGTTTCTTTATATCTCTTGGTGATTTCCGTAACCAAATTCTTTGTGTACCTTTTATTGAGCTTTTAATATTTAATTCAAAGGATCCTTGGTTATATTGCGAATATGTGCACTCTTGGCATCTTGAGATGATTTGTTGTGCTAACCTTAACCCTCATGCCATGAGGAGTTTGTATTTGTTTGCCCTCTTTTTGGTTTTGCAAGGTTTGGATTCTAGGTCGAATCCTTTTCAAGAAAGGGAGGTGATATAAGAATAATGGCCGCCTTAGCTATCGATGACATCATTCAAAGTTACTATGTGAAGAATCAAGCTTTAGTCGTATGTAGGGCACAGGATCATACTTATAGGGGACATTTTGAGCCTACCATTGATCAAAACTGAATGTGGAAGATTTCTTAGAACCTTGAATACTTAAGGACTCTTGGGTTTGGACCACTGTAACGCCCCAAAAATGGGTCCCGAGATGTCACACGGTGCTTAAGGCTACAGGTAGCCCCAAGCTAACCCTTTGAGACTGCTACTACATATAAAGCTTACTAAAAGATGAATAAAGCAATCACTGGTACTGTCATATCATAATCATAAGAAATACGGAGAAAATACTTTGTCCAAACAACCACAATACTGGGAATCCCAACATACTAATAATCTGGTAAACTAGTCTGACAGAGCCTCTACTACTCAATGAACTAGAGAGCCATTGGGACAGATCCCCAAGTGGCTCAAACTGAACTAAAATAAATAGAGCATATACTAAAAATACTGAAATGCCTAACGAAAGGTCCTCGAACCATGAGGACTCACCACTGCTGAAATATAGATAAAAGTGCTCGAAAATCACTGATGAGGCTGGGACTGAGCACCTGAACCTACATTATGAGGAAATGTAGCACACAAACAAATATGTGGATCAGTACTTTGGGAATGTACTGAGCATATGGAGGTGTATGCAGTTAAATAATCAATATCACAAGTCTTTATAGAAATCATGCACGCTATAATGGATGACTCACATAGCTTGAGAAAAATTCTCATAAATTGTGGATTGGAAACAGATAATAGATGTCACATGAGTCATTTCACTTTATTCTAAATCTGTATTGTTTCTTTGTTCTAAAACTTGTAAACCAGATGAAATCTTAAAATATCAATTTTCAGGACATATGCTTTAATCTTGGGAGACCAAGTAACTTCTTTAAGATTTAAACATCATGACACTTGAAAATTTTAGAAATCTTAGATCATAGTTTTCAAAATATTCATACTTTCAAAACTCATTCTTTTAGCCTTAGAAGGGTAAAAACTTCTTTAAAACTCAAGAACTTGGTACTTTAGGAACCTTATGACTTGAGATTCTAGAAAACTTGGGACACTTAGTACTCAGAATTGTATAACTTTGGGAGTTTCTTCTAACCGACATAAACCATGCGAGCTACATGGAGTCCAATGTCTTGCCCACGTTGGGGAGAGATGTTCATCCTTGCCATCAGAGTAGAACCTTAACTTTTTAGTGATCCCTAGCTTAACCCACATAGGGTAAATCATAAACCTACGAGGACACGTAGTTTTGGGGCATGAGAGCTCGGAATCACGCCCAACTCGGTGCTAAATACTACTCCCTTACTTAGCTCATAACCTTAAGAAAATCCACCTTAAAAAATTTAGTAATATGTAATGGGAGCCAATATGCTTCCCCTTTATCTCAAATCAAAATGATATGGATTTCTGTCTTAGCTTAAGATCAAAACTCAATTCTTTTCTTAAAATCTTGGTAGACTTATCATCAAAGCTTTAAAATCTTAACAAAATGGAAATATAAGTACACTTTAAGGAGTATTAATAATTCATTCTCAAAGACTCACAGTTTTACAATAAGGCTCAATTCATGACAACAAATCTTGAAAATTCTTGAAAACATGATATCAATATAGAAGTATGCAAATTATAACATAAATTCTCAATTCAAATCATATTTAAACAAGGTAATAATGCAATTCAAGACTTGAATAATCACACAACCTTATAAACTTGAAATATAGCAAATTAAATATGAAATTCTTTAAGAAAACTAAAATTTTTGGGCACAAGAATGAAAGAGTGTTCTTGTTCAAACCCCACATACCTTGAAATTGAAGTTTTGAATGAACTCTTAACTTTGGGACTCTATCCTTGAAATTGAGGAGTGCTTCTTGTAGCCTTCGGAATGGGATTCCAAATCTTGAAAAACTAATGAAAACCTACGGTTGAATCTTGAGGTATTTGGGTTTTTAGGTTGAAACCCTAGTAGAAGTTCTTAAGAGATTTTGATGAAAATAAACTTATTTTGATGTCTTTGAGATTTAATCCCATGTTGAAGATGAAAAGGGGTTGGAAAATACCAGCTTTACCCTTAATGAGACAGAATTGGGGCTGAAAATTATACCAGGTGGAATAGCCAAGGCATCGCCCTGCCTAGTCCGCCAGTCTAAGCTAGGCATCACCCTTCTTAGTTCGCCAGACTTGCAAGTCATCTCCCCGCTTAGTGCAGGGCGATACTCAGGGCGACGCAGGCCTATCGCCTTGAGCTACTATTTCTGCAACCCAAACATGCCCTTAAGCTCGTCTAAAAATCCTGAAACTCACCCGAGACGTACTCTTAACTTGCCCCATCGTAACGCCATAAAAAATCAAGAAATGGAGGTTGGGAAGGTCACGAAATAATTCATCGGAGATTGAAGGTTCAAAAATAAACTAAGTGTTGAATACTTAGCTAGAATTCTAAGCGTTAAGCTTCTTTTGACTTGTTTCGAAGGCTTTAACGACAAGAAAACTTTACGGGGTCTTAAAACCACCTTTGTTGGTTCACGGTTTTGGTTTTATTTATTAATGGCATTTTGGTCACTTAGCCTTAAGGGCATTTTGGATAATTCATATTGTTTTCCAACACACCAAGGCCACCTTTGGTTATTAAAGATAGTGTAGTTTTTTTACCCTTTTTTGTAATATACTATAGCAGGACTTTTAGGTCTTCTCTCATTAGTTTATGAATGATGAAAATATAAAAAATTAAAAATCCTCTCTCTTAAGAGTAGACCACCTTAGTGTAATATTAGTTCGGGCTTGTAAAAGCCACCTTAGTGTAGGGCTTGGAAAAGCAAGTATTGATCCTTGCTTGGAAACGGTAGATCTTGAGGTGAGTCGATTACCTTAGAGGTCACCGTAAGAGTGTAGTATTGATTATTACATTCAATAGGGGTTGGTGTGTGAAATACACTTGGTTCTTAATCTTGTAATAATCTGTCTCACTAACTATCCCCTTTATTTCTTGAAATCTTGTTGTATTTATTCTTGTTGTCTACTCTCGGCTTTGTGGTGTTGTTGGCTGACATTGTTTTTATTGTTATATTGTTCATCACCTTGTGTTGTTAACTTAGTTTAGGTGGCTGTTGTGGTGTGTTAAACACCCTAGTTCATCTCGTTTTGTTGGTTGTTGTTGAATCCGAGAGTAGTCACCAATGAGGTCCTCAATTTTCTTGACTAGTGGACTAATTTTGGTGTATGTTTCTTATCCTTCTTGTCTTTATCTTGTATCATGTTATTTGAAAGAATCTCTTATGTGGTGTTTACCTCTTTTAGTGGTCATTAATATGATTTAGACTAAAAGGTCTATGTACATGATTTGATAAAATATGGCTTGAAAGTCTGGGTATGGCGATACCTATTGCCCTTAACATGAAAGAAATGAATTTTATAAGCATGAAACATGGTTTTAAGAGGCTAAAATTGGAATTAAAGAGGTGTAGATGGTGAACTGAGAAGGCACGAGTTCAAATAACTCATATCCTAAAACCGTATTTTACCGACACATGTATTATGTTAGGTTATCCCAAAAGGGGGATGACTATGGTATGCTATCCTAGAAGGGGGATAATTGTCGTATACCACCAGGTAAAACTACGATCCTTCCAACAAACTTGCATTCGAGGCTTTGACGCTAACTTAATGGCAGACCCATATACCCCGTGAATGGCGTGGTTGGGACGTTATCTATCCCCGAAGTAAAACAAAGAGTGTTGTTTAAGCTTTACTAGATTGACCACAACTTGTATCTTAATTATGCCCATGTGTTTTGAAAATCCTTTATGGTACATTGGTTCTACAAGCTTTCGTTAAATTGCTTTCTTGATGCTTTTATGATTTTGTATAAAGAAATGTATTTTTTCTTTTAGCTAGTTTTGCATACCATTCTGTATACCAATACATTTCTAGTATTGACCAAGCTTGGGTGATTACATTGTCTCATAATGTTGGTTCTGAGGCACAGTCCCGTAGTCCAGCGCAATAGTAGATCTCTTCTAGAACTCAGAGTCAGTGAGCCTTCCTTATTTCAGAAGGCGTTTATTTATAAATTAGTTTCTTATAGTTCATGGTCCAAGCGAGGGCTTTGTCTAGGTATAGACAGACTAGTATTCAGTAGAGACTTTGTAGACGGGATTTGGGTTAATGTTTTGATGACATGATGTATTTAAACTTGAGTATGAGACTTTCCCATTTTTCAATTTATCTTTCACAATTCTATTTTAGATGAATAATGCTTATGATAGTACGCTAAGGGTTCTCTCGGCCTTCATAGTTTGGGATGTTCGTCGCGGCCTAGGCCCTGGTTTGGATTGTGACACTTTATTTCAGATTAGTTCAATTAAATGAAAAAAGTGAGGAACTTTGAGGTTTTTTCTCATGAATTTGTAGGAATTGAATTTGGTTTCCCATAAATGAGTGGGAATAAAAATTGTAGTCCTAATTTCTTTTGCTTTTCTTAAATTACTAGTAAGTGAATTTATCACTTTGTCTTATTTGAACAAGGACTAGAAGAAGAACTGAGATCTTATTCTGACAAATTTTTGAGTCAAACTTTTCTTTTTAGGATTAATTGGAGCTTTAATCAGATTAAATTATATCATCAACGCATGGTAATAGAGTAATAACAAATGTGTTTGCTAACCCATTTCAATCATTAATAAATATAAAAAATGTATATTTTGCTTTATAGATGTACAAAATTTAAAGATTGAAAGAAGAGAGCATTTCAATATTGGCTAAGAAATTTGAAATGTCAGTTTTGACAATATTTGAATATGCATAAAAATATATCCAATTTAATAATAATTCTTTTTTTAAAATAAAAATACTTATGAAATGATAAATAGTGATATATGTGTGATTATAGTAGTTATAGTGATTGTAGAAGCATATTATTATTTTCTTCAATTTTGGATGAAACCATATTTATTAGAATTTTATGCTCCTCTAAAATATATTAAAAAATAAAATTTTGCTTAAATTATTTTTTGTTAGTGCCTAATAATTACTAATTAATTACTCGACTTATATTAAAAATATTTCTAAATTAATTTTGAGATTAATCAATAAAAATAATTACAAAAATTAAACACTGATCAAAGCTATGTGTTTAACATATTGAGGAAAGAATAAAACAAATTTTACCCATTTCAAGAAAAGTATTCTAGAAGAAGATAAATCAATTATGTATTGTCTTACTATTCTTTATTAAATGAAAATATACATTATCCTCCGCTGAGATTTTCTCCTTTATAGTGAGACAAAGTTCAATTTTAATCATTTTGGTATCTAGGATGAGGCACCGCACAATTACTCATTCTCTTAATTCTCCCCAAGTTCTATTTATTTGGGATTCATATATCATAATTAAGAATTAAAGGTTGAGATTTAATTATTTAAAACAAGGTTCTAAATATGATTAGAAAAATAAATATTTCCTTTATTTAGTCAAAAAATAAATTGTCAGTCCCATAATTCTAGCTAAAAATCATATTATTCATATATATATATATATATATATATATATATATTACATTTCACTCATTTCTTTAAATTCCTTGTACCTTTGGGATAAAGCTTGACTCATGAAAAATGAATAACTCAACCCAAATCAAAAGAATGGAGTGATAAAGAATTGAAAGAAGAAGTTTTAAAAATTTTGGGCAGAAGTACAGATCGTAGCAGTGACCCACGAGTCATATAAGTGATATAACATCACTACACTGAACTTACGGACCTTCCTTATGGTCCATACAATGACCTATATAGGAACTACTATTGGGATTTTTAAAAATTCTTAGTACGTGGAGCATGTAAGTCCATAAGACGAATCTACAGGCAGTACATTATATTGAGGTTGAGACTTCCGCAAAGTTGAGCTACTTTTAAGGCATTGATACCCATGTACATCCAACTTATGGACCTTAAAAGTGGAATCTAAGAACTTACATGGCACCATATATCAGTTTCAACTTTGTGGAGAACCAAACATGGTTCACACATATGGGCCGTAAGTGGGATTCCCACTGCATACATGGCCATACTTGACCAGGCCTATTATGGAAGATATTTTTTAAGAAGGGCGAATTTTGCAAATGGCATACTTAACCCCCTAATTATTAGTTTCATAGCAACACTTTCATAATTACATAGTATAACAACTTTATTTTGTATTTTTAAAAACTATTGCTATAAAAATACATATACAACTAATTTTACTGCCCTTAATTAACTGAAAGTGATTGAGATAAATATGGTATTATTAACCATTAATTAAATTTATAGATTCCTTTTCCATTAAAACTTCTTAAATAACGGAATTTTCGTTATTCAAAACAAAATTCAAATTTTAGTTTTTTCTATTAACGTGTTCATCCAAAAAAGAAAACCCAGCAAAATCAAAATCAGCTGAACCTTTTTCTGAGCAATTTGCTCTCATTCAACTGTGACTTTGAAATTCAACCATTACTGTTGTTGAATCAAATTCGACTGAAAATTCTTCAAATTCAACAACAATTTCAAAATGAAGGATTAGTGCCGTTGAATCATATCCAATTATAGATTCTTCAGTTCAATTTATTTGAATTCAACAATCAGTTGAAATTCAACCATTCTTGTTGTTTAAGGTACATAATCAGTATTGTTTTTTGGTCTGATTTTTTTCAACCATTGCTGATGCTCCGATCAAGTTTTTGTTGTCGTCGTTAATTAATTTTTGAAAAATTTGTAAATGAATTTTGAGTTAGAAGTAATGCAGCAGTAAATTCAACATATAGAACAAAAAACTTCAGAATTCAAGTATCTGTTGCAAATTTCATCTTAATAATTGTTTCAGGTATTAAAACTTCGGAATTCAACTATTGTTTTGGGGATCATTTGTTGTTATTTTGATTGTTTTAATAATTGAACAAATTGTAAATCTTTGTAGATTTTTTTCAATTTGTTGTATAATCTATTGTGAATATATTATAAACAAATTTCAATTTGAAGTTTATTCAATTGTTTTTGAAACTCCTAGATCAATGAATGATCGAATATTAGCTTTTCAATGTGATAAAATTCTATTTTTTTTTGCTTATCGAAATTTATGAGTATAACTGTATATATGAAAAGATCTTTTATATCAATTTTACTTGTGTTCGATTCAGTAGTTTCTATATTTGGTTGAAAACTTTTCCTGTGTTTGTATTTTACTTTAAACAAATATTGTTTAAATGTATTTTTATCCTAAAAATACATATGCTGTGTAACTTTGTTTGCACTTAAAACTGAAAAGTGTATATGAAAATATCTTTTATATCTGTTTTACCTGTGTTCGATTCAGTAATTTCTGTATTTGGTTGCAAACTTTTGCTGTGTTTATAATAGAGATGTTGGTTGTGTAAATTTGTTTACACTTAAAGCTGAAAAGTGTATGTTGTAACAAGAGACATCTGACAATTATGTATATTTGTTTATTTTTGGTTAAATCATGTAGAAATAGGAAGCATACCAGTTCTTGTGAAGTACTCTGGTAAGTGGACGTATAAAAAAACTATGAAGATTACGTCACTGATTATAATGCCCCAAGATTCCATTCCAAGATATCACACGGTGCTTATGACCCCGAAAGACCACAATCTAACCCTTTACTGATATCTGTACTTGTACATTGCATAATATCTGCAATAAATGTGGAAACTAGACACAAGGTTCAACACATCTATGAATACTCATAATGCAGAGAACTGAATACTAATACATCTATCTGAAAAGCCTCTAAACTGTCTGAACTGTGGAGTTGATGGGACAGGTCCCCAACTAACTCCATCAACTGAAAATAAACAAAGTCTGAAGCAATAATAGTAAATTGAGATTCGTCCTAAAAAAAAAAGGGCTCACTGCTACTGCTGCTGACTGGGACTGAACTACTGAGAATACTCTGGATTCTATGCCTCTAAACCTATGGTGTCAAATAAAACACCATAGCGCAAATGCGTCAGTACAAGGATGTACCGAGTATGTAAACGAGGTAGGTTAATGCAAGGGTTCATGCATGCACAATATCTAAACTGAATAATCATGAAGATGCCGCATGAGAACACATACATGAATGTACAAACCATGAACACAATCATCGCAACTCTAGATACTGAAACTGGGATACCACTTTACTGCAGATTGAACTCACTACTGACATTGAGATACTGAATCACTGACTCATCTGATACTGATAACTGAAAGTCTAGGTGTACTTACATCAAGGACTAAATTCTAAGATTATTGCTTTCGACTGACAGGATTAGAGATCAACTTTTCTAACAGATTATTCCAGAAGCGATTATCAAAGATAAGAAGTATGATTATATCTGAATCTGATAAGAAAAATACTTAATAAAAATCTGATATTATGATCAGGCCTGTTTGGCAGCATATCTCTGAAAATGATATCAAATAACTATATATAAGACCAAGCCTATCTGATGGTATGGTCCATGAATCAATGGAACTATCTGAGTTCCTCATAAAGATAGATGACTGTATCTGATAGTCCTGATTTCTGAAGATTGATACTAAAATTGGGATTGAATCTGAAACTGAAACTGTAATTGTGTGAAGTAGCTACTTAACCGACATACCCCAACCTACCATAGGTGGGGTCCAACCTATAACCCCAGTTAGAAGGGTATCAATACCATGCCACGGGTAAAGACCTCTCTCTGGTTAATCCTCTCTGATGGATGACCCTTACCAGGAAGTTGACCTAAGGTAATATAATAGTCAAATACTCTCTCTCTAGAGGTGACAGCCTTTTCTAATAGTGACTCCTGTATCCTACGGTGGCTATGCAGTTCTGGAGGTCAGGGATTGCTACTAACGACTCCGATCTCTCTCACTGATGGAAAGAGCCGCCATCCCTTCTCTTGTTTGGTGCTAGTTTCTACTCCCAACTGAACGACTCTGAACTGAATTCTCAACTGAACACAACTAAACTGAATCTGATACTAATTATGTTTCTCAAAAGATCTGACTGAGTTACGCTGAAATTACTTAGTTTCATATCTAATGAAAATGGTATTGAATCATGGTATCTGACTGACGATACAGAGCTTGAATAGATTACTCGAATCGCTTTTGAGATTAGAATTGAATCACTTAAATACTATTAGATCTGAGATGATTACATGGCTGAGGCTAGATTACTAGCGATACAGAGATTATAGAGATAACTGAGATTACTGAGCTTTCTTATGTTCTACACTTATTTGAGAATACAGAGTTCTATAGTTCACTGAGTTCTGAGAATTATGGCTCAACTAAAATTATCGAGAAACTGACACAGGCTCTAGACAACAACTCTATTGTCGGGTATAAATACCCCCAGGACTCGATAGCATAAAAGTAAAGCATAATCATTCTTGACTAGTCATCACCACAATCATTCATTCATTATCACAAGCATTCGTTCATCATCACAAACATTCATTCATCATCACAATCATTAAAGCATCTTCACAATCATTAAAGCATCTCTTCAAGTAATTAGGAATCATGTCATATGTTCATTCCCACAATCATTAAGACATCACCTCAAGCATTTAAGGATCACAAATATCTATTCATATTCATAGTCGCCAAGCGGTCACTTTAAGCATCTCGGAATCATAATCATATAAGAACGTAGGGAAAACATACTACTAGATCATACTCCATTCAACCAGGTTTTACCTCAACTATTTCATACCTATATCAGTCTTGACATGTGTTTGGATATCACATGGCTTGGGGAAACTTCATACTATCATGTCATATCTTACTTGCTAGCCACTTGGCATGCATTAAAAACTTAGCATGTATCAAGAGCACATATTTGGGGAATTCACTACTCTCACATCTCCACTTGTTCACTGAGGTCCTTCAACAAAACACTAGACATGCGCGGGTTCACACTTATTTGGGGATTTTCTACTACCATGGAATAATTTATTTTCTTGGGCATTTTATCAAACACTAGGCATGCATAAACTAACTCACAATTTGGGGTTTCCTATTCAACATACTATAATGACCCTTATGCTTCACCTAAGATCTTTATCAAACCTATGAGGGACATACTTCGCTTATTCAACTATTTCTACACCCAAAAGTCATGAACACATCTCATAGAAAGCAACATAAGGAGGATTCATCACAAATATCACATGGATTCCACCTACTAGGGTCAAAGCTCATGAATCTTGTAAACAAACATGAATCAAAACTCAACAACACATGTAACATCAATTTCAACTCATACAAATCATGGAATCTCACAAATATTAAATCTTCATATTTTAAAAAGGTTTCTTGAGTTTCTTGGATGAAAGGGACTCAAGAATCAACATCTACATACCTTAATCTTTGAAATTGGATGAATTCTAATGCTTGAGACTCTATCCGCACTTGTAATCAACGATTCTCAAAGCCCACACTATGAGGAACTTGATTCTTGAAGAAATCTTAAAGAATTTATGGATGTTTTTTGGAAGATTAAGGTTCTTGAATAAAACCCTAGATATTTTCTCTTAAGGGAACTGGAAGAGTAATGATGAAATTAGGGTTTTGGTGGGGTTCCTCATATTTATAGAGACCTCCAAAAGATAGAAAAAAATCAAAATTCCCTTGGAAAAATATCCTTAAATTGCTGAAAAAAATAGCTGACGACATTCGTAACAAGCCGTCAAGCTGGTGATAAGTCGTCACGAAATGTCGTCATAAAAGGGTGAAATTTTGATTTTCTGGTTAAGGTTGACGACATTGGTGATAGGCCATCACGGGAATGATGACTTATCACAAAATGTCATCACTGGGGGTAGAAATCTGCCAAGGGATGATGACATTGGTGATAGGTCATCACGCTCGTGACAGCTTATCACGAATGTCGTCACTCAGTTTCTCAGCTTGACATGCTGGAGTAAAATAGACATAACTCGATCTAATATCGATTTTTGATGAAATTAGTATCGTTAGAAAGATAATTCAAAGAGATTTTATTTGATATATAGTAGGTTCTATAATTCAATATATACAAGGAGTTATGGTTAAATGAAGTTGACTCAAGTTTTGACGCTCACTAAAAATTGAATAATAGGAAAGCTTTCAACTCGTCCTTGAGTTAGGGGACCTATGTGATCTTAATTCATGCTCAAATAGATTCCCACACTACATAATTGATTAACACACTAAATTACATAGGATTTGAGGCTTTTGGAACATCTACGCATATGAATGACGGATTTCTATTCTAGTCCAAAATGTAGGGTATTACACTGATGCTATACTTTTGAGCACAACATTGAGCTACATGATATTTTCGCATCACATTTAAATGTGGACTTAACTAGAAAACGTATTCTAGTAGAGTATCAAATCACTGGTAATACAGGGCAAAATCAAATACACAATGATACGGGTTTAAAAGTTTTTATGTTACAGAAAAAAGAGATATAAGACATGAATTGTCTTCCTTTATATGTAAGAATTTTGGATAAAGTTGTAGGGAGAAACTTTATAAGTTCATCTATGTGTGTTGCTGAAAGAAGAGCCAGCTGTAATAACGTTCAAGCAGTATTAAGTGCATACAATGAAAGAGCTTTGGTGGTTTCTGAAAAAACTATAGCATTAGATGTATTTGAGATGAATGCGGTTGAGGTGATTATCTCCGAACCACATGACAAACATATTGAGGTAGACCAGGTTTACTTGACAAAAAATATTTTAAAGTCAGATATGAAGGACTATACAATTAGGAGGAAATTTCAAACGCATAGTGAAAGGTGAAGTAAGTAATGGTACGTACGTTCTATATCATTTTGATAATGTTTAAAATGAGTTTAGATATGTATTTTGATAGTATTAATAAATGTTGGATGCAGTTATACATTATTTTACAAATTAGGAAACTACGACTTTTTAATGCGTGCATCCGGTATGAGAGATTCTGGAATATTTAAAATAAGAGAATTCTTACCTCAACATACCTTCCCGGTGAAGGACAAAGTCTATCCAAAAGTGTATGCTACTAGTATATTGATAGGTGGTATGGTTAAACAAAAATTCAAAAACCACAAAAGAAAATATAGTGCGATCGAAATAAAAAATGACATGAAAGAAGAGTTTGGTATAGATTTACATACACTTTATGTTGGAGGGTCAAGGAAAGAACATTAGAAGAGTTGAGGGGTGAGCCATCTGCATCCTACAGGAAATTACCATCCTACTTATATGTATTGAACAATACATATCCAGAGTCATATATTAGAATGAAGAAGACGGATGACAATAAGTTCTTGTATGTATTTATAGCTCTCCATGCATTCATTAAAGGATTCAATCATTGTAGATCTGTCGTAGTTGTTGATGGTAGTCATCTGAGAGGAATGTATATTGGAATATTTGTAACTGCATGTACGATGGATGGAGCAGGTTAGTATAATTTTATATCCATTTTATATTTACGTTGTAGAACTAGTTGTATGTTTATATGTATTTTCTACATATCAGTTGAAAATACAAATGTCTAGTTGATATATTTATTTTTGTTTATAAATATATATATTTTCAAAGTTTCATGGAGGAAACATGTTTACTTGATAATGTATGAATATGATGTGCATTGACATGTTAGTATATCTAATTGATGCTATTTCTTTGGTAAAATATACAGTTTTTTAATCTGTAATTTAAAAAATACATATGCAGTTATTATATGTATTTATATCTAAATGTCCAAAATGTAATTATAATTAGAGTTCATATATTTCCTTTGCATATGGTGTGCTTGATTCTGAAAATGATGCATCTTGGACTTGGTTCTTTAGAATCTAAAGGAAGCATATGGGGAAAGACAACCTGTGTGTTGTATTTGATCGGAATCCAAGCATCATAAAGGCAGTTGGTGATGTGTACAAAGATGTTCTGCATTATGCATGTATGTGGCATCTATGGGAGAATGTGAAAAAAATTTACAAAAAGTCACACGATGCATTATCGAAGATTTTTTGTACAATGGCCAAAGCATATTCAAAGACAGAATTACACATGTTAATGAAAAAGGTTGAGGCAGTTGATATTAGGGTGAAGAATTATTTGGGATTGGATGGTTACGAAAAATGGGCTAGGTCCTATGCAATAGTTCACCGAGGATGAATTATGACTTCAAACATTGCTGAGTCAATAAATGGAGTACTTGTATCAGCTAGAGAACTGCCAATTTATGATTTTCTTGAGGAAGTTCAATTGTTATTTGCAAAATGGAATTGTGAAAATAGGCAGGAGGCTTCATATACCTTCACAACACTCATTGAAAAGTTTAATAACATACTCAAAGAAAATGAGGCATTGTGTACTCGTATGACGGTATGATCTTTTAGATTTGTTGAATTTATAATTCTGTAAACATAAGTAATAGAATAACTTCCATTCAATTCTAAATTAATGTAAACATGTAAAAATAAACAAAAAGAATAGTAAAAAACATTTTATGTATTTTGCATATGTATTTTTGATACTGAAAATTCTTAACACTGCATATGTATTTACACACTACATATGTATTTTATAGCAAAATCTGAACAGTATATATGCATTAATGTCTATAAAATATAGTAAAAACCATCTACATTATCAAAAAAATATTTTTTTAAATTTATTTGTATTAAATATATATGTAAATGTATAGTTGTCTACCAAAAATACAAATGCTGGTGTGGTTAGAATTTATAATTCTGAAAACATATACTGTACTCGTATATGGTTTGCATCTTTTTGTAGCAGTGCATTTACATATTTCTTTTGATATCAGGTTGTACCTTTCATAGAATATGTGTATACGGTACACGACAAACAAAAGCACTTCATCATTTGTCTCAAGGAAAGAACGTGCTCATGTAATGCCTTTCAACTCGATGAAATACCATATGCACATGCTTGTGCGGTGTTGAACAACAAAAATTTTCAGAAGGGGTCATATTTTTCTGATTTGTTTAAGCCAAAAACTATGTTGAAGACATATGGTATTTCAATCTATCCTTTATCACACCAAGATGACTGAATAATTTCAGTTAGTGTACTTGGTGAAATAGTAATGCCTCCGAAGTTCAAACGACCTCCAGAAAGACCTGTAAAGAAGGATCGTAGAAAATCGGCCAGGATATGTTTGAAAAGAAGAATATCAACTCATGCGGTGGTTGTGGGGCTAAGGGTCACAATAGGCATTCTTGTAGGAAATATTGCAAATGATACATTTGTTTTTCCGTATTATTTCTTAATTTTTTTTATTTTTTATAATAATGAACTATTTTATTTGAGTTAATACATTTATTCATTATTTGATAATTGAACACAATAATATCTGAATACTACATGTGTATATATTGCAAAATATGAACATTGCATATGTATTTTGAAGCTACAGTTCATATGTATTTAACATTATATATTTATTTTAGGTTAAAGTTGGTAACTTTGACTAACCAAACAAGTATTTAGTTCCTAATTGATAAAATATTTAAATACATATGACATATTCTATAAATATATGTTTGAATTACAAAATCTTACCACTGCATATGTATTTTTATGCTAAAAAATATTTTAATGTATAATCCATATGTATTTTTAAGCAAAATATCAACACTGCATATGTATTTTTTGAAACTAAAATCTCACAATAAAATATAGAACTGCATAAAAAACTCAAATTTATCTTTAATTCAAATTCTCATTTATAATGATAATAAATGAACACATATTAAAATATATATTAGTCATGATCAAGGTGTATTTTTGAAATGCATAATTTTAACACTGCATATGTCTTTTTAGGATAAATACATTTGATGTATAATGCATATGTATTTTTAAGCAAAATATCAAAAGTGCATATGTATTTTGTAACTAAAGTCTCACAATACAAAGTAGAACTTCATAAAAAACACAAGTTTATATTTAATTCAAATTCACATTTATATTGATAATAAATGAAAATATATTAAAAAACATATTAGGTATGGTCCAGATGTATTTTTAAAAATGCTTAATCTTAGCACTGCATATGTATTTTTAGGATAAATTTTTTTAATTTATACTGCATATGTATTTTTAAGCATAATATGAACACTACATTCGTATTTTTTTAACTAAATCTCATAGTAAAATGTAGAACTGCATAAAACTCAAATTAAATTTTAATTCAAATTAAAATTGGACCCAATTCAAAACAAAATTAATTTCATCTAGTTCAAAAATAAGTACTATTATAACCTACAATTAGAACCACTTCAAAACATAAAAATTAGTTTGTACAATCAGAACCTACATCCATACACCAGTTTCTCAACTATACAAAGTAATAAATCCATCAACCATCATACATCAAAAACTTCAGTGACACTAGTTATTCTACTTTGCCTTGCAGGCCTCAAGGGTGCTTCGACATCACTATGAGCATTTGCTTCTTATTTTTGGATCCCTTAGTCCCACAAAAGTGCAACATATTTTGTACGAAGTGCGTTTGGATCGAAATCAGTTGTAATAACTTTGAGACCATAAGAAAGACACTCTGCATATGTAACCATAAAGAGATCACAATCCCTACAAAAATAAGAAAAAAATATTTATTTATAAGTAAAATATATTTTGTACAAACATTCAATTTTGGTATATGTAAATTAAAAACTTACAAGCTTTCACTCAGTTGTTGAGGTAAATTCTCTTCAAATATCATATCAAACAGACTTAAGTAATCTTTATCTTTGTATTTTGGATGATTTTGAAGATCAATTCCTTTCTTATTGTAGAAATCACAAGATTGGAGATACAAAGGGATAATCTCAGCTAATTTCTTGATCTGAGCAAGAACAGCCGAATAATGACCAAATGATTTATATGAATCATATAAGAATATGCACCTTTCTGAGAAGGATAAAACTGCTAGCACCTAATGATGTTTTTTCTTTATATTGAATGGAATATAAATTTCTTCCACTATATGCCATGGCACAACGGTATGCATACAGAACCCACTGATGTATTCATTAAGATGGGCCTTCTGTCCTTCCTTCGTAAGGTTTGGATCATCCATAGAATAAATATCATGAACAGACCTAATTATGTGCATAAAGTTGTAATCTACTGTACTGAATTTGTAAGACCTGTTGGGGTCATACTTCGACTTCTTCCTAAAGTAGTAGAGCAAACATCAATTTGCTGCAACAATTAACACCACAAATCTTAGAACATTAAAATTATTTGTGTACTAAATTTAGCATGTGTATGTAATATAAAATACATATGCATTTTAAAGTTTAATGTCTAAGATTTGCATATGTATAATTTCATTTGTAAACAACACTTATATACAGAGAGTGCAAGAATAATGAATATTCATCAGTATGTGATTTAATGGAAATTCATATGTATATTAATGAAAATTCATCTGTATAATAGTAAGTTATACATCCTTTGTTAAATAATAAAAATCTAGTAAAAATACATATGTGTACTTGCATATGTATTTACATGTAACATAATATGTATTTTAAGTAGTGCTACAACTATAAAGGAAACATTGTCAAAATAATATACTAACTGAGTCTGTCCATAACTGATCAGGGAACCTCAATGTGAAGAACCAATTTTTATCTTCAACAGTCTTAACTTCAAAATGCATCATTGGAATGACTGATTTGCCCTTTTTGTAATGATCCACATTTTTCTTTCTATTATTTTATCAGTACATGTTAAATCATGAAAACATAATGAAATTAAAAAAATAAGTTGAAACAGTTCAGTAGAAATACCTTTTAGCATGAACTTTTAGAAAGTCGACAGAAATTCAATCCTTGAACTTGTTGACAATGTTCATATCCACTATCCCATCAATCGGGTGATAAACAAATGAATATTTCTAGGGAAATATACGTATGTGCCCTGCTGAGCTGTCTATATAGTTAAAAAATATAAAAATGTAATTAATAAAAAGTATTTACATAACATATTACATTGAAAACTATATATATAACTTAGTGTACTTACCGGCAGCTGAACTAAATTTCATCATGCATGGTGACTCCTTGAATTTGAATGATTGCCTAATCATTGACTTTTGAACAAGAGTTTGAAGTTCATGATTTGCAGAGAGATGAACAATGATGCTTTTACTACTGTAGACATTTAAACTAGGAAGCAGCTCATCAAGAATTGTGTTTTGTGAATCAGGACAAACTAGTTCATCCTTTTGTTCATCAATGATTAATTTTTGAATTTTAGGAATTTTCATAATTTTTTCCTCCGTAACAAGATCAACCTCTCCAAGATGTCTTATTTTGAGCTCAATCCAACGTTCTCTTTGTTTTTCTTATAAAAATAGAAAAAGTTTAGTTTGTTATATCCAAAATAACCTGCATAACCTCAAATATATTCATAATACATACTTGACAGTGATCTTGAACAATAGACTCAGACTTTTTATCATTGAAATATTCATCGCTGGTTTCTTCTTCACGGATTGTCGATGAATGTGTCACGACACTTTCTCTCAGATAGGCATTTAGACTTGGTAACAACTCATCTGGGATTGTAAACTACGAATCAGATAAATTTATTTCATCCATTTTCTCATCAATGATCTGCAAAAGAAATGAAATAAAATATATAATTGTCCACTGAATTGTTCGGATTGTTACATCACATAAACTAAAATTCAATTCATTATACATACTCGACCATCATGATGAACAATCTTCTCAGAATATATATAATCCAAATTTATACTTCGAAGAAGTTCATCATGGATTAAATATTGAGAATCAATTTCAATGTTTATTTTATCTGGATGCAAATCAGTGCACCCCTTGCAAACAAGTTAAAAAAAATTAAAACAACATAAAACAAAAATTTAGTAGTATATGTTTATGCAAGTCTATATATAAAATAACTATAACTGCTAAAAAAATAAAATTACATATGTGCACTCAAATGAATAATCATATGTTAGTTATTACTTACTTTTGTACCATCTTGATTTTCATCAAAATTCTGATCAACAGTAGGACTGAATCATTGTGGTGATGTTTTGGCACTAGGATAATCTATCTGTTGGACCTCTAGATCTTTATCTTCATGTTGTTGCTACAAATGTAAGTTCAATAAACTATTAATACTTGAGTTCACTGAATATGTATATTACAACCTACTAAAAATACATATTGCTATAAACATCATTCTCAATATACATACTAATATACAAAACAAAAAAAAACTATTTTACGGGTTATAATATTTGCAAAATCAACCTAAAAATACATATTGTTATAACAGAATACTAACAAATAAAAATGTATTTTGAATACACTGCATATTTATTTTTTTACTATATTTCATATGTATTTTTGAATACACTACATATTTATTTTTTGAATACTCTGCATGTGTATTTTTAAATGCACTGCATATGTATTTTTTGAATTCTCTACGTATTTATTTTTTAATGCTCTGCATATATAATAATAAAAACTTTTACCTTGCTTTGTTCAATTAATTTCAGCATCTGATTGAACTTTTTCTTCACTAATTTACAAATTTCTTTAAACTCTGGATGAACTTGTATTCATACAAAATCAGTAAACACAAATTTATTAATGTAAAACAAATATTTCACAAAAAGTTACCTCGTCGCAGAATGCATTAAAACTTTCTTAGAAATAAAGGATTCTTTCCCAACCTGACTCTATGGCTTTGACATGGCTACTTCCTCCATAGAACTCTCTGCTTTGACTGTACCAAAGAAAAAATAACCCTAGCTATTTGCTTCTCTTTCTTTATTTTTGAAAAAGCTGCCTATCGTGTAAAAATTGACTTGAAAACTGGTGTCTTCATTCTAGCAGCCTTTACAGCGCGAGGAGCTGGTGTCCTCTTTTGGGTATCCTCGTCAACAATAATGACTGGCTTTTACCTTGACGGTTTTTTCACTGTTGAAGTTGATGAATCAACCTTTTATTTTTTTTGAATGTTCATTGATCTGTTTGGGTGGTGGATCCTTGAAGTCACCATCATAATCAACTGAACATTCATCTTCAATTACATCCTTCTGTGGTATTTGAAACTTTGCCAATTTCGTTTGAGTTGGCTCTATATTCTTAAATACAACCTAGGAATATAGATGAAATATGTTAAAGAATCATTTAAACAATTATAAATGGTAAAGTATATATGTAGACTATAAAATGGATATTAATACATATATATTTATTAACAACAAACCTTGTCACCGTCTTTGAACATAGCATCCATCAAAAATTCAAAATGAGGTCGTGGTGCATTTGTCTTCCAGTTTAATAATCGGAGAATTCGATTATCAACCTTCGATGCAATCTTTGGTGGGACATTTGAACAACACTCGTAAAGCCACACTTGAATAGCCTGTAGCATTCCCTGAATCAAATAAAATTCACAACCATCTTTCAACCGGTTGTTCAAACTTCTCACTAGATCCTCAAAAGATAAAGTACCTCATGAAAAATCCTTATATCTTCTACTGTCTACCAAATCAAAATGAAGATGGGGTATAACCATAGTTTCAACATTAGATAACACAAAAGAATGCAGGAAATACAAAATTACAAACTTCTCAGTATCCTCATCATTGTTCTCACCCCAAACTTTCTCTGTAAATGCTAAAAATAGTTGTTTTTTTCTGTATGATTTTTGCATCATTAAAATACTTCTCAACTATCCTATTTGGTACACCCTCATCAAAAACAAAGTCGTACCTATTAGAAAAATAATTCAATCCAGTAACAATAGCAAATTCCTTAGGAGTAAAATTAAGATCGGTGTCATTAGTATAAATCACAATTCCAGAAGAAGAATTACCCTTAATCTCAAGTGTCATAAAACTTCTACACAACTGTCCTTGCACTACACATTGCTTCTTTTTCATGAAATTACCAAAAGTATTATTGTCGCAAAACTTTTTAAACCATTTCTTGTTTAAAATGACGCGTATGCTTTCATAAATATCATTGTCACTATACGAGCGCATGTGTGGTGCAAATCTTAAAGATTTTCTGACAACAATATTTTTCCACACATCACCTACATAAATTTAAACTACAACTTCTTAAATTGTTAAAAAAAATTCAAATAAGCAAAAATATATATATAAACAAGCATATGTATTTTAAGCAGACAAAAAATGCAACCAATACTGAAAAATACATATCAATTATACTTAAAATACATATAGCCAATAGACAGTTCATGAGTAGTTAAACTATAAAAAAAAGATTAAAGCATTCAAAAAATACATATAACATGCATATGTATTTTGATCATACCAAAACTGCAACCAATACTAAAAATACATATCAATTATACTAAAAATACATATAGCCAATAGACTGTTCATGAGAAGTTAAACTACAGAAAAAATTAAAGCAGTCAAAAAATATATATAACATGCATTTGCATTTTGATTATACCAAAACTGCAACCAATACTGAAAAATACATATCAATTATACTAGAAATACATATAGCCAAATACTATTCATGAGTAGTTAATATAACAATATATTTTCACAATTATACTATCATCTTCACAAATCAGCTTTCTACAATTCCTAAATATCATCAGAACATAAAAGACATATTAACTACTTGAAAAAATATATATAACTTCCAACTTTGATAATATCTTTATTGCCCTATTTAGAACAACACAATACTTAACATGCAAAAAAATACATTTACAAACAAAAAAAGTACCTCATTCTTACTATCTTCTTCAAATCATCAGCATAAGATTTCTAAACATCGTCTTCAATTTCTTTAACTTTTCTCTTCTTCTCGTACCATTTTTTAATTTTTGTTCCTTTGGAGAAGGAGATTTCTTCAACCCTTTTTTTCAAAATTTCACTCATTTTTACAGATTCGTTGCGAAACTTTTACCTAATCTCTTTCGATCTCTCAGATTTCTTCAATTGTATAGGATTTACAACAACTTTAACTAAATATTCTTGAATTAACCCAAGACTAAAATATGGTGCATAATCAAACTCTAAATTCATATTCCGTATACCACTATTTGTTGGTGTTCTTGCTGTATGTTCAGCCATTAAAATATAAAATCCTTAAAATCTATTTTTTAGTTGAATTACAGTAGGAAAAAAAAGGAACTGCTAACATGCAATATGCGATTAATAGTTACCTGAAATAGAGAAAGTAAATCCTTATCACAGATCGTGCTAGAATCGTGTAAAAGGAATAAAATTTGAAGCGGGAGTGATCATTAATGGCGAAAAAAAAGAATAAAAATTTTAAATCAAGGAAAGAGAAATAAGAATGACATGAAAAGGAAAATTTTAGCACAGTAACTTTCTTAGGTGGCAAAAAGTTGGGGACCACTTAAAATAATGCTATAGATGCTACATAATATAATTAGGATAAAGTGTTGCTATTTTTTGTAATTTAATACTTAAGTATGCTACTATATGTAGTTTTTTCATGTGTTTTGAAAATCCTTTTATGTTACATTGATTCCACAAGCTTTTGTTAAATTGCTTTCTTGATGCTTTTATGATTTTGTATAAAGAAATGTATTTTTTCTTTTGGCTAGTTCTGCATACCAATACATTTCAAGTATTGACTACGCTCGGGGGACTGCATTGTCTCATAATGTTGGTTCTGAGGCACAGTCCCGTAGTCCAACGTAATAGTAGATCTCTTCCAGAACTCAGAGTCGGTGAGCCTCCCTTATTTCGGAAGGCGTTTATTTACAAATTAATTTCTTTTAGTTCATGGTCCAAGCGAGGGCTTTTTCTAGGTATAGACAGACTAGTATTCAGTAGAGACTTTGTAGACGGGATTTGGGTTTATATTTTGATGACATGATGTATTTAAACTTGAGTATGAGACTTTCCCATATTTCAATTTATCTTTCGCACTTCTATTTTGTATGAATAATGTTTATGATAGTATGCTAAGTTCGGGAAGCCCGTCGTGGCCTGGGTCCCGATGCGGATCGTGACACTTTATTTTAGATTAATTCAATTAAATGAAAAAAGTGAGGAAGTGAATTTATAGGAATTGAATTTGGTTTTCCATAAATGAGTGGGAATGAATTTGTAGTCCTAATTTCTTTTACTTTTTTTAAATTACTAGTAACTGAATTTATCACTTTTCCTTATTTAAACAAGGACTAGAAGTAGAACTGAGATCTTGTTCTGATAAATTTTTGAGTCAAACTTTTCTTTTTGGGATTAATTGGAGCTTTAATCAGATTAAATTATATCATCAACGCATGGTAATAGAGTAATAACAGATGTGTTCGCTAACCTATTTCAATCATTAATAAATATAAAAAATGTATATTTTGCTTTATAGATGTATAAAATTTGAAGATTGAAAGAAGAGAGCATTTCAATATTGGCTAAGAAATTTGAAATGTCAGCTTTGACAATATTTGAATGTGCATAAAAATATATCTAATTTAATAATATTTTTTTTAAAATACAAATACTTATGAAATGATAAATAGTGAAACATGTGTGATTATAATAATTGTAGTGCTTGTAGAAGCACATTGTTATTTTCTTCAATTTTGGATGAAACCATATTTATTAGAATTTTATGCTCCTCTAAAATATATTAAAATTTTTTTTTTTCTTAAATTAATTTTTTTTACTGCCTAATAATTACAAATTAATTACTCGACTTATATTGAAAATATTTCTAAATTGATTTTGAGATTAGTCAATAAAAAATAATTACAAAAATTAAACACTAATCAAAGCTATATGTTTTACATTTTGAGGAAAGAAAAAGACAAATTTTATCCATTTCAAGAAAAGTATTCTAGAAGAAGATAAATCAGTTGTGTATTGTCTTACTATTCTTTATTAAATGAAAATATACATTATCCTCCGATGAAATTTTCTCCTTAATTAAATTTTAATCATTTTGGTATCTAGGATGAGCCACCTCACAATTACTCATTCTCTTAATTCTCCCCAAGTTCCTATTTAGTTGGGATCCATATATCATAATTAAGAATTAAAGACTGAGATTTAATTATTCAAAACAAGGTTCTAAATATGATTAGAAAAATAAATATTTACTTTATTTAGTCAAAAAAAATTTGTCAGTTCCATAATTCTAACTAAAAATCATATTATCCATATATATATATTTTAAATTTCACTCATTTCTTTAAATTTCTTGTATCTCTGGGATAAAGCTTGACTCATGAAAAATGAATAACGCAACCCAAATCAAAAGAATTGATGATTTACAAGTGTGGGAGTGATAAAAAATTGAAAGAAGTTTTTAAAATTTTTGGGCAAAAGTACAGATCGTACCTGTGACCCACAAGTCATACAAGTGATATAACACCACTACACTAAACTTACGGACCGTACTTATTGTCCATAAAATGGACTATATAGGGACTACTATTGGGATTTTTAAAAATTCTAAGTACGTGGAGCATGTAAGTCCATAAAACGAACCTACAGGAAGTACATTATATTGAGGTTGAGACTTCCGCAAAGTTAAGCTACTTTTAAGGCATTGATATCCATATACATCCAACTTATGGACCTTAAAAGTGGAATCTAAGAAATTATATGACACCATATATCAGTTTCAACTTTGTGGAGAACCAAACATGGTTCACACATATGGGCTGTAAGTGGGATTCCCACTGCATACATGGCCATACTTGACCAGGCCTATTATGGAAGCTATTTTTTAAGAATCGGATGCCTATGTATGCCCAACCAATAAACAATTAATGATATTTATGGACCACACATGGCATCTACGATGTCAGCAAGTGTCGCAACACAGTTTTAATAAATATGCATTCTTTTGGATTTGTCCTTCTTTCTTTTATTTTCAATGTTGTAGAACTATATTTTTCTCTCCTTGTCTTCATCCCATACCATGGTTAAAATTCAAAAGATACTAGAACTTAAATGACTTCTAAGTTTTGACACATTACAAATTAAATAATTCATGCATGGCACAAGTCCTGCAAGAAAAATCTAAGAAATATAATTTCATTTTGTGGCTAAAAAAGCATTACCTCTTTATATGCTTGGTAAATTTTACGAAAAATACGTTATCACGAACACTTGTTGGAATTCATCATTGCTCATGGCATACTTTTGTCACTATCCTTAAAGGATATTTCAATCGGTACAAGTGTATCCCCCACAATTCAATAAGCTCTTTTAGTATAAATTAGAAACCAAAATCTAACAAAGATATATTTTTATGTGAAACCCAACATATGAAAATTGAAAAAGATATAATATTGTTCACTGCCAACGATCAAATGATTTAATGGTAGTAAAGCCATAAAGGCTATTGGCCATAGATGCAATGAATACCAATTGAAGAAATGAAATTGGAACGTTGGGAGGAGACATTGAGTAGTAGAGATAAGAGACATTTGACCAAATTACTTGTTTATTGGAACTGATTTTGGAAGTAAACATATTAAGAAATAAGTTAAAATATTAAAAGGACTAGAAAAAGGGCAGTCTGGTGCACTAAAGCTATCACTATGCACGGTATCCGGGGAAGGGCCCCATCACAAGGGTTATCGTACGCAGCCTTACCTTGCATTTCTGCCATAGGCTGTTTCCAAGGCTTGAACCCGTGACCTCCTGATCATATGGCAGAAACTTTACCAGTTACTCCAAGGCTCCCCTTCAAAAGGAATAATAAATAATATTCTTTTTAAGACAAAAACATTTTCCAACAATATGTTTATCTAAGTTTTGATGTGACACCCCAAACTTTTGACTAGGATTCAAACCATTCTCTGTATGGGTATAGGTCCCCTAACTCAGTGATCTACATTTGAATATAACTTTTAACACCAATTTCATAGTGTGTTGATTGTTTTTGGTGTAAATCATGGCCATCAGAAAAATCTAGCATAAAGTTTAATTCGGAGTTCTTTGATCAATTGAATTTTCGTATACATTTTTACATGGGTCAACTTCAAATGAGAATTTCACCTAGAATATGAAGAGTTACGCGGTTCATTACATATAAAATTTAAGGTCTTTGAGTTTTCTTTCAATGCCATACATGTTTAATAAATGAGAATTTGATGTCAAAAGATACGAGCTTTCTAGTGAGGATCCACGATAAATCCATGAGCTCCATGGCACAGTTATATCGTGGAGCCTAAGGTCTATCGTACGAACCTTAGGCTCTATAATAGCGCTGTGCCACTAAGCTTGGTCTTCGAGATTTTAGCATGGCATGGAGATGATATCCAGCGGTGAATCTTTTTAGTTTCCTACCCATTTTAAGGGCCTTTTTGTCTTTTTATTACCCAAAACTGTTCCCCACCTATAAAAACATCCCAAATACCCAAGTGTCACGACTCGAACTGAGACCCTTACCACGACGGGCATCCCAAGCCATGAAGGCCTGAGAGACCCCTTAGCCTGTGGTCATAAGCATAATTCATATGAAATAAAAGTGCAAAAGATAAACTGAAAACACGATAATCCTATAATTAGACATTATACTTCATAACAACAATCCATAATGAAACTAAATTCCAATCTCAACCAACCTATGAAGCATCTACTGAACTGAACATACTAGTTTATCTAAACTGGGACAAGGCCTCCGGTCGGACCATAAAATTGAAATTTAATAGTGTATAGGAAAGGTGCCTTCCGATGTAAGAGAGGCTCACCAAATCTTAATATCTGCAAATAATCTACTGGTTGGCTGGACCACGAGACTGTCTTTGATCCTAAAAATAGAGGATCAATACTTGGAGAGTATTGGTATGTAGAAATTACTAAAAATATAACATATATTCTGTATAATATAAGTGAGAGCATTCATAAAATAAGTTAGCATAAAACAAATGAAAACACATAGGTATAATATGAAAAAGCTTCAACCATTCTTGTAAAACATTGACTCAACTCTTGGTTTTAATTTGGAGATAGATGGTATACCCTACAAGTCTCTTATCCCACAGGCTATATGGGATGTGCATTAACTTGCCGACCAAGCCCCCTATCCAATTTTGCCACAAGGATAGTAGTGTTTGGTCTAAGTATACAACTGTACGAAGCAAGTATATGGTGATAATCCATGTTTCAGGATAGAATCACTCCCGCATCGTCAAAATACAGTTTCAAGTAATGAGTTATCTGAACTCTTGCATTCTTCGGGTAATCACCTAACTCTCTTTAAGCCCATATTTTAACCTCTTAAAAGCCATGATTCATGTTCAAAATATTCATTTCTTTCATAATAAGGGAATTCCATAACAGGGTATCGTCATACCCAAACTTGCAAGCCATATCGTAACCCATCAAATCATTTGCCCTTTCATTCAAAATTATGTTAATGACCACCAAAAGATTTAAACATAACATAAGAGAGTTGTTATGTCAAATATCATATGAAACTTATGGAAAATCCTCTCTTTTCAATACTTTAACATACGTGGTGCCCAATTTGATCATTTATTACATGCATTGTCTACATTAGGGCGCCAAAAGCCTTAAGAATAAGGATCGTCTCTTTGAAAAGATATAAAATAATACAAAATAACCACCAAAGAGGCAATTATAATTCAAGAAATATAATCCTTCTTAAACCAGGCCCAATATTAGTTATACACAAATCTCATGATAAAAAAAGGGGACTTATAAGTCATGCTTTCAAATCCATTTCGCTATTTATAATACGTTACACAATAAATTTCATCATGCAAGGGGGGTTTCATTATTTATGCTCTTCAAATGATTTTCAAAACCCATAATTATATATATTTAAATCTTGTAGAAACTATAAATTTACACCCATGAGAGTTAGGATAGTCCCACATACCTTGATTATGACGAGAACGGTAAAAAATTGGACCCCTTGGATGTTGAAATTCTCAAGCCCTAGGTATTTTCTTTTTTTCTTGCTTATGGAATGATATTTAGGGATTCCAGGGGTGAAATAAGGTTTAGGGGATGTTTTAAGTCGTGGGGAATGGTTTAAAGGGGAAAATACCAAAAAGGCCCCCCTGACTTTAAATAAAACACAGGAAAACACAACCTTTGCAGCATGGGGGCTATCACAGACACCAGTCTCCATGACGCGGGGCCATTACATACACCAGCATTCATCGGCGTGGGGCTATCACACAGTTTTACTGCCTTCGAGTCTTGAAACTTCCCCGAACCTCATCCAAAAATTCCAAAATTCTTTCGGGTTACCCTCTTAACATCGCTGAACAATATTTGAGTCAAAAATTTATATTTTAAACAAAGAAAGATCAAAATTAAAATACCCAAAATTTGAGGTGTTACACTAAGGTACTCTAATAACAACCTTAATATGTTACTCTTCTCCTCAAAGTTCCAAGAAATAAATCATCTAGGGTTCAAGGGTTAAGGCTCTATTTAAAAGTTTTCTTTGAATTCTCTCAGTCAAACTGTAACGCCCCAAGAACCTATCCTGAGATGTCACATGGTGCTCAAGGCCACACGTGGCCTCAAGCTAACCCTTTAAGCCTGTCATCACTTTCAGAACTCATTATAGCACAAATTATGCTAAGATAAAGAGGAATAACCATGTCATAAACATACTTAATACGATGTAATACTGCCTTGTACAAACAAAATATTGAAATCTCTGTACACGCTGGTACACTAGTCTGACAAAACCTCTACTACATAGGATTGAGGAGCCATTGGGACAGATCCCCAAATGACTCGTACTGTACTTAAAGTAAACAACCATCTATTAACAAAACAAAATAAGAGACACAGGTCCTCAAACCATGAGGACTCACCAACCGCATAAATGTAGATAAAGGTACTCAAAGATCACTGTCGCTGCTGAGACTGAGCACCTGAACCTATATCATGAGGAAATATAGAATACAAAAGAGTATGGGAGTCAGTACTTGGGAATATACTGAGTATGTGAGGGTGGATGCAACATTTTAAATAATATCATAAATGTATTAGAAAATCATGCATGCTGACAATAATAACTCTTTTCGCTTGAATTATCTAAAATATCATTTCTGTAAGTCATCAGTAAAAACATATGCTTCATAAATCTCATAAATCATTTATGTCAACTCAAACTCTTTGACTTATAACTTAGAGTGACTCGGTAACTCATGGTACGTAGATCATTATGGATGTGGAAGTTTCTTATAACCGACATAACTATACCAAGTGAGCCGCATGAAGTCCAACATTTTCCCTCATAAGGAGAGAACCCTACATTGGCAGGGGTGTTGTACTCTTGCCAGGGAGTACAACCTCAATCTTGTTATCACAATACCATACTCGGAATTTGGTCCACAATTATCAACATCAATCCTACGATGGCATGTAGTTTTGGAGAAATACCACATTTCCCACTCGGTGACTCAGCTCAAAACGCGTTAGAAAGTCCACCTTAATCAATATCAACTCATGGGTCTATCATAGAGACCAAAACATAAACATATCTCATCTGTAAATCATGAACAACTGTGGATTCCTAACTCGACTCAAAATCAAAACAATCTTTCTCAACATCAAGTACCTTTCCTTATCAAATCATTTTAAATATCAAAAGCTTCAAGAAAACATCATAGGACTCATTCTTGACTTTCACTCTCAAATATCGATATATATTCAATAGTCAAATTTCTCATGGAAAGGCATAACTCATCACACTTGTCTTAAATAGCTTAGAAATCATCGATACATAATGACAATATATAACTCATGAAATGAATTCTCAATTTAAGAAACATGATGATGAAATAATCATAAATATCAAATTATTCAACTCAAATCTCATAAATTATAAATAAAGAAATTTGGGTGTAAACCCACTTGAAAAAGCATGTAAATTAATAATTGAAAGTAAATCTTTAGGCACAAAAATGAAAGGAGTGTTCTTGTTCAAACCCCACATACCTTAGATTTTGATTTTGAAGATATAGAAACTTGCTTGAAACTTCTTTCTCACACTTTTAGACCAAGACCATGTTGCCTTTGACTTGAGGAACTTAGTTCTTGAACAACTTGAAGAAATTTATGGGAGATTTCTTGAATTTCTTGGAGATGATTTGATTTTTGAGTTTGGAAGAAACCCTAGGTTTCTAGAGAATTCTTGAAAGAAATTTGGAGAGAAATGATCTTCTCTTATCTACACGCACACACACACACACACAAACACACACACACACACACACATATATATAAGGCCACAAGGAGCAGAAATAACTAAGATGCCCTTTTGAAAAAAAATTGAAAATTGCAGATCGGGGCCTGTGACGGTCGATCTGATGGTTCGTTAGATTAGCTGACAGTCCACTAGGTCGTCCGTCAATCGAGTGTCAAAACTAGAATGTTCTGCCTTGGAGTGATGGTCGAAGTGATGGTCCGTCAGAGGGACTGACGGTCGTCCGTCACTCAGGGCTCAGGAATGGGATATTCTGCCTCGGTCTAACGGACACCTTGATGGTCCGTCACATTATGACGGTCCACCACTGTGACCATCACATGATATTCCAAAAAGAGAGCTACTTCCTTTGCTTGATGGGAAACTTGACGGTCCACCAGGTCGACTGTCAAACCTGGGCGATCCGATAACATTCAGTAAAATGGCTATAACTCACTCATCCGATGTCGGATTTTGATGAAATTGATATTGATGGAAAGCTTATTCAATGTTTTAAATATCAATCACTTTGTAAGTCATACATATCCATTCAAAAAGACATATTTAGGATTAAGAAATGATCGGGGTATTACCCAAACGTATGTAGAAGGGCCTTCTTCTACAAAATTTCTGAAGTATGTTATCTAAACTCTTATTTATCATGGTTTCAACTAATTTTTGATGGTTTCTAAATGATAAAAGAAACTTGATATTTATGAACACTTTCTTTATTTAATAATTGTTTTTCATCATATACATGACTTGGGTTGTAAGTATTACTAAGATTATGAACTTATCCTTTTCCAATAGTAAATACATGTAGAAAAACTCTTTTGAAACTTCTTTTCCAATCTATGATCTTTAAAAACTTATGTATGTTCTTATATTTCAAGTATTGAGTTACCGTTTCAAAGTATGTTTAGAATTTATGAGAAAAGCATGAAATTGTGACAAAACTATTTTCTTGAAATTGCTCTAACTAATTTGTGAATTGAATTTGAACAAGGAAGTAGAACCTTACTTTCATCTATATTAAAGTATTGATATATTGGTTGGGCCAAATGTTATTTGATACTTGATGAGTTTTTATGGTATGTTAATGTTTTAATGGAACAAGAATGAACAGACCCATACTAAATTATTTTATACAAGAATTGAGGAACTGATGTTCCTTATTGGTAAATGGATTTCATAAATAATTTGATTGATTGTCAAAAAGTATCATAGACATGATTTTTTACATGTTGTGCATAAAAAACTGATGACCGGTCTTATGGTTTATGAACGATGAAATAGATGACTTGTAAGTCTTCATATGAAGATCCAACTATGATCTATGCCCTTAATGAAAATTGAAATGTTTTCTAATGATTTTTGGTGATATGAAAATTCTAAAATATGCCTTAAAGATAATTATATGTTTAACCAAGAATGTGTGAGTTCAAATGAATCAACACACAAAGCCTGTATTTTGCCGACATAGAGAAGGTTTGATCCTTAATTGGACAACCTTCTGATTTCATCTATGAGGATAATTGTTCTGTCAATAATTATTTAATCTCGATTTATGTGGAAACATTGATTGGAGCTTCACCGATCTAGTATTAATGGGACCTAAATGTAAAAGTTGGTGATACTATCTAGTCCAAAATAAAAGAATAAAAGCTCTATGTTTTAACTTTGGATCCACTATTTATATATATTCCATTTCATGGTTATTTTATATAAATTACATCTTATCACTTTACTTGTTCTTCCTACCAATATAGTCCACGTATTGACTGGCTTCGAGCACTACATTATTTTGAGATATAGGTTCAGAGACACTCTCTTGTAGTTTTATGTAGTGTTAGAATTTATTTGGGATAGCTTCTATAATTCGTGATCCCTCCATTCTCTAGAAGTCCAATTTAATTCTTATGTCAGACTATTTTTGAGAGTTTTATGGTATTGCCAAATCCTTATTCTGGCATAGTTAGTAACTCATGATGTTAGGGTCTTGGTAGACCTATCTTACATCTTTTGTAGTATTTTGGATCTTACTTAGTCATTTTGGTATTCTCTTAAATTTTTGTATAAAGACATTAATATTTATAAAATATCTTTCATTTTCGTAATAAATGTTTCATTTCGAACGTATGGAATAAATGCTCATAATGTAAGCTAAGTGGTTCTTTCAAGCCAATGATAGTTTGGGTGCCTGTTATGTCTAGGTCCTAGTCTTTGATTATGACAAACTATAGTAGAGTCATGCTTGTGGGTATGTTGTACGCCACACTTATAATGAGGAGGCTATAGGGCATTAAGGATATGTTTCTGACTTTTTCATCTCCATATCGTTCCATAGTATTGTCCATGAAAAAGTAATCCAAATTTCTATCTGTCTTAAATTTTGTTGGCTATGTCTCTTTACAGAGGGGATACAAGTGCCAAAGTTTAGATTCCTAACAATTAAATCTTTTCTTATTGAGTCATAAAAATATTATGAAACTACATAAAAACTTGAGAGGAGTTCATTAGTGCATCAAGGTCTATTTATTTAAAGCATACACCCCTCTTTCCATGAATCATGTGGTTGAGTCGAGGTGAGATATTTATTTAGACCCCTTTTAGAAACATTGCTATAGATGTCATGCTTAAGGGGAAGATAGGAAGCTAAATGTTATCATAATGTTTCCATCTGATGAGATAGTATTAATTTGAGTATTATAAGGTATGAGAAGTCAAATGATCCTAGAGCAAGAACTATGAAGTCATAAGTTTAGAAGTTAGAGTTAGGGTAACTTCTGAGTAAAGAAGGTAGTAATAGTCATGTAACCTTTGAGTGAAGGAGGGTGGTATGCCCTTATGCTAATTGACTAAGGTGTAGGAAGATTCATAGATTTTATGGTACATACTAGAGAAAGTGATTATTTATGATGATTTAAAAGAAAATTTAACTAGGAAGGAGGTCATGATGGCTTGTGATTACAGTACTATAATCAATTATAGATTATAAATGGAGTGATATAGCAGTTAAAAAATTAAGACTTTAATTTTGGGATCTTGGAGAGGGAAACTTGGTGATATTTACAAAACTTTGAAGGTAGTTTGAATGTATGCATGGGTAAGTAGATATGATGTAGGGAAGGAGAACATGCTGATAGAATGTAATGTGTTATGTAAGATTAAGATTAACTATCCTTATCATATGATTTTACTAGACCTAGATTTCCTTGACCTTAAATCTAGTAGTTGTAAGCTAGTATAGTATGTGAGAAGATGTGTAGAAGTAATGTTGCAAAGAAGAATGTTCTTCTAAGCCATGGTTTAGTGGAATAAGAAATTAAGGTTGATTAATTTATCAAATATTTTTATGGAATAGTGTAGTATGTGGGATGTTTCATTGATAGTCCATGATTTGTACTGCACACTAAGTTTAAACTTTAGGTGTCTGTAGTTAAAAGAATGATTGTTTGAAGGTAGTAATGTAGTTTTTGTGGAAATGGATATATTAGGCTAGATGTAGTTTGTGGAATAGATTAGTTTCATATCTTAGGAATGGTTTTCATAAGTAATTATGATATATGCATGAATACTAGTGTTGAAACCTTGAAGCAATAAATTAGGGCTAAGTCATTAGATGAATAAGAGCCTTAAGATTATAACAATAAGTATTACCCTAGGTAGTATTTTATCAGATGAGATCTTATATTTATTATTGTGATGTGTTTCTAGTAAGTGTTCATGAGTTTTTTCGTATAAAGAAGGCTAGGTAAATATCATATGGTGTTTAGTAAAGATGAAATGAGGAGATTTTGATAAACAAAATTAAACTTCTTAATATATTTTCAAATTTCTTTGATCTAGGTGGATATGGAATTAGAGGTGTGATGCTATTAGACTATAAAGAGTTAGCTAAATTGTTCAGTGTTATAGTGATTGGATATGTATGCCTACGAGAGTGTATGTTGGTTTAATTTTTATAGAGGTTAGGAATGTTCCAAGAAAGAATTTAATAACTTCATATTATAGTTTATCAGGGTGAGTGTAGTGTTCATGTGTATAGTAATACTCCCTTTGTATTGAGTGTTGTGCTTATAAATTTTATGAGAGGATATGTTTGAAAGTCTAGGAGAATGATCGTTGAGCTATGAGTGAGATGATGAACTAAGGTAGATATTGAATTTTCTCATGGTGGCGAACTTTAGGAAAGATTCTTGATGAGATCTATTCTTATTCTAGAAAGTTCCTCCTACTTCAGTTTAAGAGGACATTCTACCAATGTCTTATGTATTCAAGTCATGCTGATGTCTAAGGTTTAAGTTTTCTATGCAACTTATGTTCATGCACCAGATCCTAAACTAGAAGCAGTAACGTCTCTCAACAATCCAAGACTCTAAGTATTCAAGCTCTATCTTACAATGCCCATGATCCATAAGCTCATATCTAATGTTATACTTAGTTCTAAGAAACTATACTTTATATATGTTACCAACTCATTTTTATGTCATGTGTATGACCAAAGTGGTACTATCTATGTAAACTCATGACCATTCTCAGTAATTAAAATGTGAAGCAATAGCTCCAAGCAGCAATCCTTGTCATATTCTTTGAATTTATGAATTCCATCTTTATGTTATGCAACTCAGAATATATGCACTTCTGTATCTTAGAGTGCTCAGTCATATGAACTCATGCTATGCTATGTTTATGCCTGAACGACCCTCTATTCATGATCTATATGTTTAATATATGAAGCATTTTGTGCCTATTATACCATATCTCACTTCACAGACCCCATTACGAGTAGTGCGATAAATATGAGTCATAATAGAGTAGTATCACTCATATTCCTGAAACTCTTAATCTATTTCGTATGTTATGATGATGATTGTAGTGAT